>NW_022262880.1:0-119652 GCF_002021735.2 Oncorhynchus kisutch | reverse complement strand
AATATAATGACAGTAGATGGTAGACCAGGGTAATATTAATGACAATAGATGTAGACCAGGGTAATAATGACAGGAGGGTAGACAGGGTAATAATGACAGTAGATGGTAGACCAGGGTAATATAAGGACAGTAGATGTAGACCAGGGTAATATAATGACAGTAGAGGGGAGACCAGGGGAGATCAGGGTAATATAATGACAGTAGATCGTAGCCAGGGTAATATAATGCAGTAGATTGTAGACCAGGGTAATATAATGACAGTAGATTGTAGACCAGGGTAATATAATGACAGTAGAGGGTAGACCAGGGTAATATAATGACAGTAGATGGTAGACCAGGGTAATATAATGACAGTAGATGGTAGACCAGGGTAATATAATGACAGTAGAGACCAGGGTAATATAATGACAGTAGAGGGTAGACCAGGGTAATATAATGACAGTAGATGTAGACCAGGGTAATATAATGACAATAGGGGTAGACCAGGGTAATATAATGACAGTAGAGGTAGACCAGGGTAATATAATGACAGTAGATGGTAGACCAGGGTAATATAATGACAGTAGAGGGTAGACCAGGGTAAATAATGACAGTAGAGGTAGACCAGGGTAATATATGACAGTAGATGGTAGACCAGGGTAATATATGACAGTAGAGACCAGGGTAATATAATGACAGTAGAGGTTAGACCAGGGTAATATAATGACAGTAGATGGTAGACCAGGGTAATATAATGACAGTAGAGGACCAGGGTAATAAATGACAGTAGAGGTTAGACCAGGGTAATATAATGACAGTAGATGGTAGACCAGGGTAATATAATGACAGGAGATTGTAGACCAGGGTAATATAATGACAGTAGACCAGGGTAATATAATGACAGTAGATGGTAGACCAGGGTAATATAATGACAGTAGATGGTAGACCAGGGTAATATAATGACAGTAGAGACCAGGGTAATACAATGACAGTAGAGGTAGACCAGGGTAATATAATGACAGTAGAGGTAGACCAGGGTAATATAATGACAGAGATGTAGACCAGGGTAATATAATGACAGTAGATGGTAGACCAGGGTAATATAATGACAGTAGATGGTAGACCAGGGTAATATGACAGTAGATGGTAGACCAGGGTAATACATGACAGTAGAGTTAGACCAGGGTAATATAATGACAGTAGATTGTAGACCAGGGTAATATAATGACAGTAGATTGTAGACCAGGGTAATATAATGACAGTAGATGGTAGACCAGGGTAATATAATGACAGTAGAGACCAGGGTAATACAATGACAGTAGATGGTAGACCAGGGTAATATAATGACAGTAGAGACCAGGGTAATACAATGACAGTAGAGGTTAGACCAGGGTAATATAATGACAGTAGATGGTAGACATGGTAATATATGACAGTAGATGGTAGACCAGGGTAATATAATGACAGTAGATGATAGACCAGGGTAATATAATGACAGTAGAGGGTAGACCAGGGTAATATAATGACAGTAGATGGTAGACCAGGGTAATATAATGACAGTAGATGTAGACCAGGGTAATATAATGACAGTAGAGGGTAGACCAGGGTAATATAATGACAGTAGATGGTAGACCAGGGTAATATAATGACAGTAGATGTAGACCAGGGTAATATAATGACAGTAGATGGTAGACCAGGGTAATATAATGACAGTAGATGGTAGACCAGGGTAATATAATGACAGTAGAGGGAGACCAGGGGAGATCAGGTAATATAATGACAGTAGATGGTAGACCAGGGTAATATAATGACAGTAGAGACCAGGGTAATATAATGACAGTAGAGGTAGACCAGGGTAATATAATGACAGTAGATTAGACCAGGGTAATATAATGACAGTAGATGGTAGACCAGGGTAATATAATGACAGTAGATGGTAGACCAGGGTAATATAATGACAGTAGATGGTAGACCAGGGTAATAATGACAGTAGATGGTAGACCAGGGTAATATAATGACAGTAGAGGTTAGACCAGGGTAATATAATGACAGTAGATGGTAGACCAGGGTAATATAATGACAGTAGATGGTAGACCAGGGTAATATAATGACAGTAGATGGTAGACCAGGGTAATATAATGACAGTAGATGGTAGACCAGGGTAATAAATGACAGTAGTGAGACCAGGGTAATATAATGACAGTAGAGGTTAGACCAGGGTAATATAATGACAGTAGATGGTAGACCAGGGTAATATAATGACAGTAGAGACCAGGGTAATACAATGACAGTAGAGGTTAGACCAGGGTAATATAATGACAGTATAATGTAGACCAGGGTAATATAATGACAGTAGAGACCAGGATAATATAATGACAGTAGAGGTCAGACCAGGGTAATATAATGACAGTAGATGGTAGACCAGGGTAATATAATGACAGTAGATGGTAGACCAGGGTAATATAATGACAGTAGATGGTAGACCAGGGTAATATAATGACAGTAGAGGTAGACCAGGGTAATATAATGACAGTAGATGGTAGACCAGGGTAATATAATGACAGTAGAAGGTAGACCAGGGTAATATAATGACAGTAGAGACCAGGGTAATACAATGACAGTAGAGGTTAGACCAGGGTAATATAATGACAGTAGATGGTAGACCAGGGTAATATAATGACAGTAGATGGTAGACCAGGGTAATATAATGACAGTAGATGGTAGACCAGGGTAATATCATGACAGTAGATTGTAGACCAGGGTAATATCATGTCAATAGAGGGTAGACCAGGGTAATATAATGACAGTAGATGGTAGACCAGGGTAATATAATGACAGTAGATTGTAGACCAGGGTAATATAATGACAGTAGATGGTAGACCAGGGTAATATAATGACAGTAGATGGTAGACCAGGGTAATATAATGACAGTAGAGGGTAGACCAGGGTAATATAATGACAGTAGATGGTAGACCAGGGTAATATAATGACAGTAGATGTAGACCAGGGTAATATAATGACAGTAGATGGGAGACCAGGGTAATATAATGACAGTAGATGGTAGACCAGGGTAATATAATGACAGTAGAGGGGAGACCAGGGGAGACCAGGGTAATATAATGACAGTAGATGGTAGACCAGGGTAATATAATGACAGTAGATTGTAGACCAGGGTAATATAATGACAGTAGATTGTAGACCAGGGTAATATAATGACAGTAGATGGTAGACCAGGGTAATATAATGACAGGAGATGGTAGACCAGGGTAATATAATGACAGTAGATGTAGACCAGGGTAATATAATGACAGTAGAGACCAGGGTAATACAATGACAGTAGAGGGTAGACCAGGGTAATATAATGACAGTAGATTGTAGACCAGGGTAATATAATGACAGTAGTGGTAGACCAGGGTAATATAATGACAGTAGAGGTAGACCAGGGTAATATAATGACAGTAGAGACCAGGGTAATATAATGACAGTAGAGGTAGACCAGGGTAATATAATGACAGTAGATGGTAGACCAGGGTAATATAATGACAGTAGAGACCAGGGTAATAATGACAGTAGAGGTAGACCAGGGTAATATAATGACAGTAGATGGTAGACCAGGGTAATATAATGACAGTAGATTGTAGACCAGGGTAATATAATGACAGTAGACCAGGGTAATATAATGACAGTAGATGGTAGACCAGGGTAATATAATGACAGTAGATGGTAGACCAGGGTAATATAATGACAGTAGAGACCAGGGTATATAATGACAGTAGAGGTTAGACCAGGGTAATATAATGACAGTAGAGGTAGACCAGGGTAATATAATGACAGTAGATGGTAGACCAGGGTAATATAATGACAGTAGATGTAGACCAGGGTAATATAATGACAGTAGATGGTAGACCAGGGTAATATAATGACAGTAGATGGTAGACCAGGGTAATATAATGACAGTAGAAGGTAGACCAGGGTAATATAATGACAGTAGAGACCAGGGTAATACAATGACAGTAGAGGTTAGACCAGGGTAATATAATGACAGTAGATGGTAGACCAGGGTAATATAATGACAGTAGATGGTAGACCAGGGTAATATGACAGTAGATGGTATACCAGGGTAATACAATGACAGTAGAGGTTAGACCAGGGTAATATAATGACAGTAGATGGTAGACCAGGGTAATATAATGACAGTAGATTGTAGACCAGGGTAATATAATGACAGTAGATGGTAGACCAGGGTAATATAATGACAGTAGATGGTAGACCAGGGTAATATAATGACAGTAGAAGGTAGACCAGGGTAATATAATGACAGTAGAGACCAGGGTAATACAATGACAGTAGAGGTTAGACCAGGGTAAGATAATGACAGTAGATGGTAGACCAGGGTAATATAATGACAGTAGATGGTAGACCAGGGTAATATAATGACAGTAGATGGTAGACCAGGGTAATATAATGACAGTAGATGGTAGACCAGGGTAATATAATGACAGTAGATTGTAGACCAGGGTAATATCATGACAGTAGAGGGTAGACCAGGGTAATATAATGACAGTAGAGGTTAGACCAGGGTAATATAATGACAGTAGATGGTAGACCAGGGTAATATAATGACAGTAGAGACCAGGGTAATATAATGACAGTAGAGGTAGACCAGGGTAATATAATGACAGTAGATGGTAGACCAGGGTAATATAATGACAGTAGAGACCAGGGTAATAAATGACAGTAGAGGTTAGACCAGGGTAATATAATGACAGTAGATGGTAGACCAGGGTAATATAATGACAGTAGATGGTAGACCAGGGTAATATAATGACAGTAGACCAGGGTAATATAATGACAGTAGAGGTTAGACCAGGGTAATATAATGACAGTAGAGACCAGGGTAATATAATGACAGTAGAGGTAGACCAGGGTAATATAATGACAGTAGATGGTAGACCAGGGTAATATAATGACAGTAGATGGTAGACCAGGGTAATATGACAGTAGATGGTAGACCAGGGTAATATAATGACAGTAGAGGTTAGACCAGGGTAATATAATGACAGTAGATTGTAGACCAGGGTAATATAATGACAGTAGATGGTAGACCAGGGTAATATAATGACAGTAGATGGTAGACCAGGGTAATATAATGACAGTAGATGGTAGACCAGGGTAATATAATGACAGTAGATGGTAGACCAGGGTAATATAATGACAGTAGAGACCAGGGTAATACAATGACAGTAGAGGTTAGACCAGGGTAATATAATGACAGTAGATGGTAGACCAGGGTAATATAATGACAGTAGATGGTAGACCAGGGTAATATAATGACAGTAGATGGTAGACCAGGGTAATATAATGACAGTAGATGGTAGACCAGGGTAATATAATGACAGTAGATTGTAGACCAGGGTAATATAATGACAGTAGAGGTAGACCAGGGTAATATAATGACAGTAGAGGTAGACCAGGGTAATATAATGACAGTAGATGGTAGACCAGGGTAATATAATGACAGTAGAGACCAGGGTAATATAATGACAGTAGAGGTAGACCAGGGTAATATAATGACAGTAGATGGTAGACCAGGGTAATATAATGACAGTAGAGACCAGGGTAATACAATGACAGTAGAGGTTAGACCAGGGTAATATAATGACAGTAGATGGTAGACCAGGGTAATATAATGACAGTAGATGGTAGACCAGGGTAATATAATGACAGTAGAGACCAGGGTAATATAATGACAGTAGAGGTTAGACCAGGGTAATATATGACAGTAGAGGTAGACCAGGGTAATATAATGACAGTAGATGGTAGACCAGGGTAATATAATGACAGTAGATGGTAGACCAGGGTAATATAATGACAGTAGATGGTAGACCAGGGTAATATGACAGTAGATGGTAGACCAGGGTAATATAATGACAGTAGAGTTAGACCAGGGTAATATAATGACAGTAGATGGTAGACCAGGGTAATATAATGACAGTAGATTGTAGACCAGGGTAATATAATGACAGTAGATGGTAGACCAGGGTAATATAATGACAGTAGAGAGACCAGGGTAATATAATGACAGTAGAGGTAGACCAGGGTAATATAATGACAGTAGAGACCAGGGTAATACAATGACAGTAGAGGTTAGACCAGGGTAATATAATGACAGTATAGGGTAGACCAGGGTAATATAATGACAGTAGAGGTAGACCAGGGTAATGTAATGACAGTAGATATAGACCAGGTAATATAATGACAGTAAGGGTAGACCAGGGTAATATAATGACAGTAGATGGTAGACCAGGGTAATATAATGACAGTAGATGGTAGACCAGGGTAATATAATGACAGTAGAGGGTAGACCAGGGTATATAATGACAGTAGATGGTAGACCAGGGTAATATAATGACAGTAGATGGTAGACCAGGTAAATAATGACAGTAGATGGTAGACCAGGGTATATAATGACAGTAGATTGTAGACCAGGGTAATATAATGACAGTAGAGGTAGACCAGGGGAGACCAGGGTAATATAATGACAGTAGATGGTAGACCAGGGTAATATAATGACAGTAGAGACCAGGGTAATACAATGACAGTAGAGGTTGACCAGGGTAATATAATGACAGTAGATGGTAGACCAGGGTAATATAATGACAGTAGATGGTAGACCAGGGTAATATAATGACAGTAGATGGTAGACCAGGGTAATATAATGACAGTAGATGGTAGACCAGGGTAATATGACAGTAGATGGTAGACCAGGGTAATATAATGACAGTAGAGGTTAGACCAGGGTAATATAATGACAGTAGATTGTAGACCAGGGTAATATAATGACAGTAGATTGTAGACCAGGGTAATATAATGACAGTAGATGGTAGACCAGGTAATATAATGACAGTAGAGACAGGGTTAATATAATGACAATAGAAGGTAGACCAGGGTAATATAATGACAGTAGAGACCAGGGTAATACAATGACAGTAGAGGTTAGACCAGGGTAAGATAATGACAGTAGATGGTAGACCAGGGTAATATAATGAGTAGATGGTAGACCAGGGTAATATAATGACAGTAGAGGTAGACCAGGGTAATATAATGACAGTAGATGTAGACCAGGGTAATATAATGACAGTAGTAGACCAGGGTAATATAATGACAGTAGAGGTAGACCAGGGTAATATAATGACAGTAGATGGTAGACCAGGGTAATATAATGACAGTAGAGACCAGGTAATATAATGACAGTAGAGGTTAGACCAGGGTAATATAATGACAGTAGATGTAGACCAGGGTAATATAATGACAGTAGATGGTAGACCAGGGTAATATAATGACAGTAGAGACCAGGGTAATATAATGACAGTAGAGGTTAGACCAGGGTAATATAATGACAGTAGATGGTAGACCAGGGTAATATAATGACAGTAGATGGGACCAGGGTAATATAATGACAGTAGAGGTTAGACCAGGGTAATATAATGACAGTAGAGGTAGACCAGGGTAATATAATGACAGTAGATGGTAGACCAGGGTAATATAATGACAGTAGATGGTAGACCAGGGTAATATAATGACAGTAGATTGGAGACCAGGGTAATATAATGACAGTAGATTGTAGACCAGGGTAATATAATGACAGTAGATGGTAGACCAGGGTAATATAATGACAGTAGAGTAGACCAGGGTAATATAATGACAGTAGAGGTTAGACCAGGGTAATATAATGACAGTAGATGGTAGACCAGGGTAATATAATGACAGTAGATGGTAGACCAGGGTAATATAATGACAGTAGATGGTAGACCAGGGTAATATAATGACAGTAGATGGTAGACCAGGGTAATATAATGACAGTAGAGGTAGACCAGGGTAATATAATGACAGTAGATGGTAGACCAGGGTAATATAATGACAGTAGATGGTAGACCAGGGTAATATAATGACAGTAGATGGTAGACCAGGGTAATATAATGACAGTAGAGGTAGACCAGGGTAATATAATGACAGTAGAGGGTAGACCAGGGTAATATAATGACAGTAGATGGTAGACCAGGGTAATATAATGACAGTAGATGTAGACCAGGGTAATATAATGACAGTAGATGGTAGACCAGGGTAATATAATGACAGTAGATGGTAGACCAGGGTAATATAATGACAGTAGAGGGAGACCAGGGGGTAATATAATGACAGTAGATGGTAGACCAGGGTAATATAATGACAGTAGATGTAGACCAGGGTAATATAATGACAGTAGATGTAGACCAGGGTAATATAATGACAGTAGAGGGTAGACCAGGGTAATATAATGACAGTAGATGGTAGACCAGGGTAATATAATGACAGTAGATGGTAGACCAGGGTAATATAATGACAGTAGAGACCAGGGTAATACAATGACAGTAGAGGTAGACCAGGGTAATATAATGACAGTAGATGTAGACCAGGGTAATATAATGACAGTAGGGGGTAGACCAGGGTAATATAATGACAGTAGAGGTAGACCAGGGTAATATAATGACAGTAGATGGTAGACCAGGGTAATATAATGACAGTAGAGACCAGGGTAATACAATGACAGTAGAGGTTAGACCAGGGTAATATAATGACAGTAGATGGTAGACCAGGGTAATATGATGACAGTAGAGGTTAGACCTTGGTAATGTAATGACAGTAGAGTGTAGACCAGGGTAATATAATGACAGTAGATGGTAGACCAGGGTAATATAATGACAGGAGATTGTAGACCAGGGTAATATAATGACAGTAGACCAGGGTAATATAATGACAGTAGATGGTAGACCAGGGTAATATAATGACAGTAGATGGTAGACCAGGGTAATATAATGACAGTAGAGACCAGGGTAATACAATGACAGTAGAGGTTAGACCAGGGTAATATAATGACAGTAGATGGTAGACCAGGGTAATATAATGACAGTAGATGGTAGACCAGGGTAATATAATGACAGTAGATGGTAGACCAGGGTAATATAATGACAGTAGATGGTAGACCAGGGTAATAATGACAGTAGATGGTAGACCAGGGTAATATAATGACAGTAGAGGTTAGACCAGGGTAATATAATGACAGTAGATGTAGACCAGGGTAATATAATGACAGTAGATTGTAGACCAGGGTAATATAATGACAGTAGATGGTAGACCAGGGTAATATAATGACAGTAGTAGACCAGGGTAATATAATGACAGTAGAAGGTAGACCAGGGTAATATAATGACAGTAGAGACCAGGGTAATGCAATGACAGTAGAGGTAGACCAGGGTAATATAATGACAGTAGAGGGTAGACCAGGGTAATATAATGACAGTAGATGGTAGACCAGGGTAATATAATGACAGTAGATGATAGACCAGGGTAATATAATGACAGTAGAGGTAGACCAGGGTAATATAATGACAGTAGATGGTAGACCAGGGTAATATAATGACAGTAGATGGTAGACCAGGGTAATATAATGACAGTAGAGGGAGACCAGGGTAATATAATGACAGTAGATTGGTAGACCAGGGTAATATAATGACAGTAGATTGTAGACCAGGGTAATATAATGACAGTAGATGGTAGACCAGGGTAATATAATGACAGTAGATGGTAGACCAGGGTAATATAATGACAGTAGAGGGTAGACCAGGGGAGATCAGGGTAATATAATGACAGTAGATGGTAGACCAGGGTAATATAATGACAGTAGAGACCAGGGTAATATAATGACAGTAGAGTTAGACCAGGGTAATATAATGACAGTAGAGGTAGACCAGGGTAATATAATGACAGTAGATGGTAGACCAGGGTAATATAATGACAGTAGATGGTAGACCAGGGTAATATAATGACAGTAGATGGTAGACCAGGGTAATATAATGACAGTAGAGGTAGACCAGGGTAATATAATGACAGTAGATTGTAGACCAGGGTAATATAATGACAGTAGATGGTAGACCAGGGTAATATAATGACAGTAGATGGTAGACCAGGGTAATATAATGACAGTAGACCAGGGTAATATAATGACAGTAGAAGGTAGACCAGGGTAATATAATGACAGTAGAGACCAGGGTAATATAATGACAGTAGAGGTTAGACCAGGGTAATATAATGACAGTAGATGGTAGACCAGGGTAATATAATGACAGTAGATGGTAGACCAGGGTAATATAATGACAGTAGATGTAGACCAGGGTAATATAATGACAGTAGAGGGTAGACCAGGGTAATATAATGACAGTAGATTGTAGACCAGGGTAATATAATGACAGTAGAGGTAGACCAGGGTAATATAATGACAGTAGATGGTAGACCAGGGTAATATAATGACAGTAGATGGTAGACCAGGGTAATATAATGACAGTAGAGACCAGGGTAATATAATGACAGTAGAGGTAGACCAGGGTAATATAATGACAGTAGATGGTAGACCAGGGTAATATAATGACAGTAGGGGTAGACCAGGGTAATATAATGACAGTAGATGGTAGACCAGGGTAATATAATGACAGTAGAGACCAGGGTAATATAATGACAGTAGAGGTAGACCAGGGTAATATAATGACAGTAGATGGTAGACCAGGGTAATATAATGACAGTAGAGACCAGGGTAATACAATGACAGTAGAGGTTAGACCAGGGTAATATAATGACAGTAGATGGTAGACCAGGGTAATATAATGACAGTAGATTGTAGACCAGGGTAATATAATGACAGTAGACCAGGGTAATATAATGACAGTAGATGGTAGACCAGGGTAATATAATGACAGTAGATGGTAGACCAGGGTAATATAATGACAGTAGAGACCAGGGTAATATAATGACAGTAGAGGTAGACCAGGGTAATATAATGACAGTAGAGGTAGACCAGGGTAATATAATGACAGTAGATGGTAGACCAGGGTAATATAATGACAGTAGATGGTAGACCAGGGTAATATAATGACAGTAGATGGTAGACCAGGGTAATATAATGACAGTAGATGGTAGACCAGGGTAATATAATGACAGTAGATGGTAGACCAGGGTAATATAATGACAGTAGATTGTAGACCAGGGTAATATAATGACAGTAGATGGTAGACCAGGGTAATATAATGACAGTAGATGGTAGACCAGGGTAATATAATGACAGTAGAGGGGACCAGGGAGACCAGGGTAATATAATGACAGTAGATGGTAGACCAGGGTAATATAATGACAGTAGATGGTAGACCAGGGTAATATAATGACAGTAGATTGTAGACCAGGGTAATATAATGACAGTAGAGGTAGACCAGGGTAATATAATGACAGTAGATGGTAGACCAGGGTAATATAATGACAGTAGATGGTAGACCAGGGTAATATAATGACACAGTAGAGACCAGGGTAATACAATGACAGTAGAGGGTAGACCAGGGTAATATAATGACAGTAGATGGTAGACCAGGGTAATATAATGACAGTAGAGGTAGACCAGGGTAATATAATGACAGTAGAGGTAGACCAGGGTAATATAATGACAGTAGATGGTAGACCAGGGTAATATAATGACAGTAGAGTAGACCAGGGTAATATAATGACAGTAGATGGTAGACCAGGGTAATATAATGACAGTAGAGACCAGGGTAATATAATGACAGTAGAGGGTAGACCAGGGTAATATAATGACAGTAGATGGTAGACCAGGGTAATATAATGACAGTAGATGGTAGACCAGGGTAATATAATGACAGTAGAGGTAGACCAGGGTAATATAATGACAGTAGAGACCAGGGTAATATAATGACAGTAGAGGTTAGACCAGGGTAATATAATGACAGTAGATGGTAGACCAGGGTAATATAATGACAGTAGAGACCAGGGTAATATAATGACAGTAGAGGTAGACCAGGGTAATATAATGACAGTAGATGGTAGACCAGGGTAATATAATGACAGTAGATGGTAGACCAGGGTAATATAATGACAGTAGACCAGGGTAATATAATGACAGTAGATGGTAGACCAGGGTAATATAATGACAGTAGATGGTAGACCAGGGTAATATAATGACAGGAGACCAGGGTAATATAATGACAGTAGAGTTAGACCAGGGTAATATAATGACAGTAGATGGTAGACCAGGGTAATATAATGACAGTAGATGGTAGACCAGGGTAATATAATGACAGTAGAGGTAGACCAGGGTAATATAATGACAGTAGATGGTAGACCAGGGTAATATAATGACAGTAGATGGTAGACCAGGGTAATATAATGACAGTAGATGGTAGACCAGGGTAATATAATGACAGTAGATTGTAGACCAGGGTAATATAATGACAGTAGATGGTAGACCAGGGTAATATAATGACAGTAGATGGTAGACCAGGGTAATATAATGACAGTAGAGGGAGACCAGGGGAGACCAGGGTAATATAATGACAGTAGATGTAGACCAGGGTAATATAATGACAGTAGATGGTAGACCAGGGTAATATAATGACAGTAGATGGTAGACCAGGGTAATATAATGACAGTAGATGGTAGACCAGGGTAATATAATGACAGTAGATGGTAGACCAGGGTAATATAATGACAGTAGATGGTAGACCAGGGTAATATAATGACAGTAGAGACCAGGGTAATATAATGACAGTAGAGGGTAGACCAGGGTAATATAATGACAGTAGATGGTAGACCAGGGTAATATAATGACAGTAGAGGTAGACCAGGGTAATATAATGACAGTAGAGGTAGACCAGGGTAATATAATGACAGTAGAGGTAGACCAGGGTAATATAATGACAGTAGAGGTAGACCAGGGTAATATAATGACAGTAGATGGTAGACCAGGGTAATATAATGACAGTAGATGGTAGACCAGGGTAATATAATGACAGTAGATGGTAGACCAGGGTAATATAATGACAGTAGAGGTAGACCAGGGTAATATAATGACAGTAGATGGTAGACCAGGGTAATATAATGACAGTAGAGGTAGACCAGGGTAATATAATGACAGTAGAGGTAGACCAGGGTAATATAATGACAGTAGAGGTAGACCAGGGTAATATAATGACAGTAGAGGTAGACCAGGGTAATATAATGACAGTAGAGGTAGACCAGGGTAATATAATGACAGTAGATGGTAGACCAGGGTAATATAATGACAGTAGATGGTAGACCAGGGTAATATAATGACAGTAGATGGTAGACCAGGGTAATATAATGACAGTAGATGGTAGACCAGGGTAATATAATGACAGTAGATGGTAGACCAGGGTAATATAATGACAGTAGAGACCAGGGTAATATAATGACAGTAGAGGGTAGACCAGGGTAATATAATGACAGTAGATGGTAGACCAGGGTAATATAATGACAGTAGATGGTAGACCAGGGTAATATAATGACAGTAGATGGTAGACCAGGGTAATATAATGACAGTAGATGGTAGACCAGGGTAATATAATGACAGTAGATGGTAGACCAGGGTAATATAATGACAGTAGAGGTAGACCAGGGTAATATAATGACAGTAGAGGTTAGACCAGGGTAATATAATGACAGTAGATGGTAGACCAGGGTAATATAATGACAGTAGAGACCAGGGTAATACAATGACAGTAGAGGTAGACCAGGGTAATATAATGACAGTAGATGGTAGACCAGGGTAATATAATGACAGTAGAGACCAGGGTAATATAATGACAGTAGAGGTAGACCAGGGTAATATAATGACAGTAGATGGTAGACCAGGGTAATATAATGACAGTAGATGGTAGACCAGGGTAATATAATGACAGTAGAGACCAGGGTAATATAATGACAGTAGAGGTAGACCAGGGTAATATAATGACAGTAGATGGTAGACCAAGGTAATATAATGATAGTAGAGACCAGGGTAATATAATGACAGTAGAGGGTAGACCAGGGTAATATAATGACAGTAGAGGTAGACCAGGGTAATATAATGACAGTAGATGGTAGACCAGGGTAATATAATGACAGTAGATGGTAGACCAGGGTAATATAATGACAGTAGAGTGTAGACCAGGGTAATATAATGACAGTAGATGGTAGACCAGGGTAATATAATGACAGTAGATGGTAGACCAGGGTAATATAATGACAGTAGTAGACCAGGGTAATATAATGACAGTAGAGGTAGACCAGGGTAATATAATGACAGTAGATGGTAGACCAGGGTAATATAATGACAGTAGATGGTAGACCAGGGTAATATAATGACAGTAGATGGTAGACCAGGGTAATAATGACAGTAGATGGTAGACCAGGGTAATATAATGACAGTAGAGGTAGACCAGGGTAATATAATGACAGTAGATGGTAGACCAGGGTAATATAATGACAGTAGATGGTAGACCAGGGTAATATAATGACAGTAGATGGTAGACCAGGGTAATATAATGACAGTAGATGGTAGACCAGGGTAATATAATGACAGTAGAGGGTAGACCAGGGTAATATAATGACAGTAGATGGTAGACCAGGGTAATATAATGACAGTAGATGGTAGACCAGGGTAATATAATGACAGTAGAGGGTAGACCAGGGTAATATAATGACAGTAGATTGTAGACCAGGGTAATATAATGACAGTAGATTGTAGACCAGGGTAATATAATGACAGTAGATGGTAGACCAGGGTAATATAATGACAGTAGATGGTAGACCAGGGTAATATAATGACAGTAGAGGGTAGACCAGGGGAGATAAGGGTAATATAATGACAGTAGATGGTAGACCAGGGTAATATAATGACAGTAGATGGTAGACCAGGGTAATATAATGACAGTAGATGGTAGACCAGGGTAATATAATGACAGTAGAGTAGACCAGGGTAATATAATGACAGTAGAGGTAGACCAGGGTAATATAATGACAGTAGATGGTAGACCAGGGTAATATAATGACAGTAGATGGTAGACCAGGGTAATATAATGACAGTAGAGGTAGACCAGGGTAATATAATGACAGTAGATGGTAGACCAGGGTAATATAATGACAGTAGAGACCAGGGTAATATAATGACAGTAGAGGTTAGACCAGGGTAATATAATGACAGTAGATGGTAGACCAGGGTAATATAATGACAGTAGAGACCAGGGTAATATAATGACAGTAGAGGTAGACCAGGGTAATATAATGACAGTAGAGTAGACCAGGGTAATATAATGACAGTAGATTGTAGACCAGGGTAATATAATGACAGTAGAGACCAGGGTAATATAATGACAGTAGATGGTAAGTCCAGGGTATTATATTGACAGTAGATGGTAGACCAGGGTAATATAATAACAGTAGAGACCAGGGTAATATAATGACAGTAGATGGTAGACCAGGGTAATATAATGACAGTATATGGTAGACCAGGGTGATATAATGACAGTAGATGGTAGACCAGGGTAATATAATGACAATAGATGGTATACCAGGGTAATATAATGACAGTAGATGGTAGACCAGGGTAATATAATGACAGTAGATGGTAGACCAGGGTAATATAATGACAGTAGATGGTAGACCAGGGTAATATAATGACAGTAGATGGTAGACCAGGGTAATATAATGACAGTAGATGGTAGACCAGGGTAATATAATGACAGTAGATGGTAGACCAGGGTAATATAATGACAGTAGAGACCAGGGTAATATAATGACAGTAGAGTAGACCAGGGTAATATAATGACAGTAGAGGTAGACCAGGGTAATATAATGACAGTAGATGGTAGACCAGGGTAATATAATGACAGTAGAGGTAGACCAGGGTAATATAATGACAGTAGATGGTAGACCAGGGTAATATAATGACAGTAGATGGTAGACCAGGGTAATATAATGACAGTAGATGGTAGACCAGGGTAATATAATGACAGTAGATGGTAGACCAGGGTAATATAATGACAGTAGATGGTAGACCAGGGTAATATAATGACAGTAGAGGTAGACCAGGGTAATATAATGACAGTAGATGGTAGACCAGGGTAATATAATGACAGTAGAGGTAGACCAGGGTAATATAATGACAGTAGAGGTAGACCAGGGTAATATAATGACAGTAGAGGTAGACCAGGGTAATATAATGACAGTAGAGGTAGACCAGGGTAATATAATGACAGTAGAGGTAGACCAGGGTAATATAATGACAGTAGATGGTAGACCAGGGTAATATAATGACAGTAGATGGTAGACCAGGGTAATATAATGACAGTAGATGGTAGACCAGGGTAATATAATGACAGTAGATGGTAGACCAGGGTAATATAATGACAGTAGATGGTAGACCAGGGTAATATAATGACAGTAGAGGGTAGACCAGGGTAATATAATGACAGTAGATTGTAGACCAGGGTAATATAATGACAGTAGATTGTAGACCAGGGTAATATAATGACAGTAGATGGTAGACCAGGGTAATATAATGACAGTAGATGGTAGACCAGGGTAATATAATGACAGTAGAGGGTAGACCAGGGTAATATAATGACAGTAGATGGTAGACCAGGGTAATATAATGACAGTAGATTGTAGACCAGGGTAATATAATGACAGTAGAGGTAGACCAGGGTAATATAATGACAGTAGATGGTAGACCAGGGTAATATA
This sequence comes from Oncorhynchus kisutch, assembly GCF_002021735.2. Lineage (NCBI taxonomy): Eukaryota > Metazoa > Chordata > Actinopteri > Salmoniformes > Salmonidae > Oncorhynchus > Oncorhynchus kisutch. Next base: position 103,056 of record NW_022262880.1, on the reverse strand, counting down.
ATGACAGTAGATGGTAGACCAGGGTAATATAATGACAGTAGATGGTAGACCAGGGTAATATAATGACAGTAGAGGTAGACCAGGGTAATATAATGACAGTAGATGGTAGACCAGGGTAATATAATGACAGTAGAGACCAGGGTAATATAATGACAGTAGAGGTAGACCAGGGTAATATAATGACAGTAGATGGTAGACCAGGGTAATATAATGACAGTAGAGACCAGGGTAATATAATGACAGTAGAGGTTAGACCAGGGTAATATAATGACAGTAGATGGTAGACCAGGGTAATATAATGACAGTAGATGGTAGACCAGGGTAATATAATGACAGTAGAGACCAGGGTAATATAATGACAGTAGAGGTTAGACCAGGGTAATATAATGACAGTAGATGGTAGACCAGGGTAATATAATGACAGTAGAGACCAGGGTAATATAATGACAGTAGAGGTAGACCAGGGTAATATAATGACAGTAGATGGTAGACCAGGGTAATATAATGACAGTAGATGGTAGACCAGGGTAATATAATGACAGTAGATGGTAGACCAGGGTAATATAATGACAGTAGAGTGGAGACCAGGGTAATATAATGACAGTAGATGGTAGACCAGGGTAATATAATGACAGTAGATGGTAGACCAGGGTAATATAATGACAGTAGAGACCAGGGTAATATAATGACAGTAGAGGTTAGACCAGGGTAATATAATGACAGTAGATGGTAGACCAGGGTAATATAATGACAGTAGAGACCAGGGTAATGCAATGACAGTAGATGGTAGACCAGGGTAATATGACAGTAGATGGTAGACCAGGGTAATACAATGACAGTAGAGGTTAGACCAGGGTAATATAATGACAGTAGATTGTAGACCAGGGTAATATAATGACAGTAGATGGTAGACCAGGGTAATATAATGACAGTAGATGGTATACCAGGGTAATATAATGACAGTAGAGGGTAGACCAGGGTAATATAATGACAGTAGATGGTAGACCAGGGTAATATAATGACAGTAGATGGTAGACCAGGGTAATATAATGACAGTAGAGGGTAGACCAGGGTAATATAATGACAGTAGATTGTAGACCAGGGTAATATAATGACAGTAGATGGTAGACCAGGGTAATATAATGACAGTAGATGGTAGACCAGGGTAATATAATGACAGTAGATGGTAGACCAGGGTAATATAATGACAGTAGAGGGAGACCAGGGGAGATCAGGGTAATATAATGACAGTAGATGGTAGACCAGGGTAATATAATGACAGTAGATGGTAGACCAGGGTAATATAATGACAGTAGATGGTAGACCAGGGTAATATAATGACAGTAGAGGGTAGACCAGGGTAATATAATGACAGTAGATGGTAGACCAGGGTAATATAATGACAGTAGATGGTAGACCAGGGTAATATAATGACAGTAGAGACCAGGGTAATATAATGACAGTAGAGGGTAGACCAGGGTAATATAATGACAGTAGATTGTAGACCAGGGTAATATAATGACAGTAGGGGTAGACCAGGGTAATATAATGACAGTAGAGGTTAGACCAGGGTAATATAATGACAGTAGATGGTAGACCAGGGTAATATAATGACAGTAGAGACCAGGGTAATACAATGACAGTAGAGGTTAGACCAGGGTAATATAATGACAGTAGATGGTAGACCAGGGTAATATAATGACAGTAGAGACCAGGGTAATATAATGACAGTAGAGACCAGGGTAATATAATGACAGTAGAGGTTAGACCAGGGTAATATAATGACAGTAGATGGTAGACCAGGGTAATATAATGACAGTAGATTGTAGACCAGGGTAATATAATGACAGTAGACCAGGGTAATATAATGACAGTAGATGGTAGACCAGGGTAATATAATGACAGTAGATGGTAGACCAGGGTAATATAATGACAGTAGAGACCAGGGTAATATAATGACAGTAGAGGTTAGACCAGGGTAATATAATGACAGTAGATGGTAGACCAGGGTAATATAATGACAGTAGATGGTAGACCAGGGTAATATAATGACAGTAGAGACCAGGGTAATATAATGACAGTAGATGGTAGACCAGGGTAATATAATGACAGTAGAGACCAGGGTAATATAATGACAGTAGAGGTTAGACCAGGGTAATATAATGACAGTAGAGGGTAGACCAGGGTAATATAATGACAGTAGATGGTAGACCAGGGTAATATAATGACAGTAGATGGTAGACCAGGGTAATATAATGACAGTAGAGGGTAGACCAGGGTAATATAATGACAGTAGATGGTAGACCAGGGTAATATAATGACAGTAGATGGTAGACCAGGGTAATATAATGACAGTAGAGGGTAGACCAGGGTAATATAATGACAGTAGATTGTAGACCAGGGTAATATAATGACAGTAGATTGTAGACCAGGGTAATATAATGACAGTAGATGGTAGACCAGGGTAATATAATGACAGTAGATGGTAGACCAGGGTAATATAATGACAGTAGAGGGTAGACCAGGGGAGATCAGGGTAATATAATGACAGTAGATGGTAGACCAGGGTAATATAATGACAGTAGAGACCAGGGTAAATAATGACAGTAGAGGTTAGACCAGGGTAATATAATGACAGTAGATGGTAGACCAGGGTAATATAATGACAGTAGATGGTAGACCAGGGTAATATAATGACAGTAGAGACCAGGGTAATATAATGACAGTAGAGGTAGACCAGGGTAATATAATGACAGTAGATGGTAGACCAGGGTAATATAATGACAGTAGAGACCAGGGTAATAATGACAGGGTAATATAATGACATGACAGGGTAGATAGTTAGACCAGGGTAATATAATGACAGTAGAGGGTAGACCAGGGTAATATAATGACAGTAGATGGTAGACCAGGGTAATATAATGACAGTAGATGGTAGACCAGGGTAATATAATGACAGTAGAGTAGACCAGGGTAATATAATGACAGTAGATGGTAGACCAGGGTAATATAATGACAGTAGATGGTAGACCAGGGTAATATAATGACAGTAGAGACCAGGGTAATACAATGACAGTAGAGGTTAGACCAGGGTAATATAATGACAGTAGATGGTAGACCAGGGTAATATAATGACAGTAGATGGTAGACCAGGGTAATATAATGACAGTAGATGGTAGACCAGGGTAATATGACAGTAGATGGTAGACCAGGGTAATATAATGACAGTAGAGGTAGACCAGGGTAATATAATGACAGTAGATTGTAGACCAGGGTAATATAATGACAGTAGATTGTAGACCAGGGTAATATAATGACAGTAGATGGTAGACCAGGGTAATATAATGACAGTAGATGGTAGACCAGGGTAATATAATGACAGTAGAGGGTAGACCAGGGTAATATAATGACAGTAGATGGTAGACCAGGGTAATATAATGACAGTAGATGATAGACCAGGATAATATAATGACAGTAGAGGGTAGACCAGGGTAATATAATGACAGTAGAGACCAGGGTAATGTAATGACAGTAGATGATAGACCAGGGTAATATAATGACAGTAGATGGTAGACCAGGGTAATATAATGACAGTAGATGGTAGACCAGGGTAATATAATGACAGTAGAGGGGAGACCAGGGGAGATCAGGGTAATATAATGACAGTAGATGGTAGACCAGGGTAATATAATGACAGTAGATTGTAGACCAGGGTAATATAATGACAGTAGATTGTAGACCAGGGTAATATAATGACAGTAGAGGGTAGACCAGGGTAATATAATGACAGTAGATGGTAGACCAGGGTAATATAATGACAGTAGATGGTAGACCAGGGTAATATAATGACAGTAGAGACCAGGGTAATACAATGACAGTAGAGGGTAGACCAGGGTAATATAATGACAGTAGATTGTAGACCAGGGTAATATAATGACAATAGGGGGTAGACCAGGGTAATATAATGACAGTAGAGGTTAGACCAGGGTAATATAATGACAGTAGATGGTAGACCAGGGTAATATAATGACAGTAGAGACCAGGGTAATACAATGACAGTAGAGGTTAGACCAGGGTAATATAATGACAGTAGATGGTAGACCAGGGTAATATAATGACAGTAGAGACCAGGGTAATACAATGACAGTAGAGGTTAGACCAGGGTAATATAATGACAGTAGATGGTAGACCAGGGTAATATAATGACAGGAGATTGTAGACCAGGGTAATATAATGACAGTAGACCAGGGTAATATAATGACAGTAGATGGTAGACCAGGGTAATATAATGACAGTAGATGGTAGACCAGGGTAATATAATGACAGTAGAGACCAGGGTAATACAATGACAGTAGAGGTTAGACCAGGGTAATATAATGACAGTAGAGGTTAGACCAGGGTAAGATAATGACAGTAGATGGTAGACCAGGGTAATATAATGACAGTAGATGGTAGACCAGGGTAATATAATGACAGTAGATGGTAGACCAGGGTAATATGACAGTAGATGGTATACCAGGGTAATACAATGACAGTAGAGGTTAGACCAGGGTAATATAATGACAGTAGATTGTAGACCAGGGTAATATAATGACAGTAGATTGTAGACCAGGGTAATATAATGACAGTAGATGGTAGACCAGGGTAATATAATGACAGTAGAGACCAGGGTAATATAATGACAGTAGAAGGTAGACCAGGGTAATATAATGACAGTAGAGACCAGGGTAATGCAATGACAGTAGAGGTTAGACCAGGGTAATATAATGACAGTAGGGTAGACCAGGGTAATATAATGACAGTAGATGGTAGACCAGGGTAATATAATGACAGTAGATGATAGACCAGGGTAATATAATGACAGTAGAGGGTAGACCAGGGTAATATAATGACAGTAGATGGTAGACCAGGGTAATATAATGACAGTAGATGATAGACCAGGGTAATATAATGACAGTAGAGGGTAGACCAGGGTAATATAATGACAGTAGATTGTAGACCAGGGTAATATAATGACAGGAGATTGTAGACCAGGGTAATATAATGACAGTAGATGGTAGACCAGGGTAATATAATGACAGTAGATGGTAGACCAGGGTAATATAATGACAGTAGAGGGGAGACCAGGGGAGATCAGGGTAATATAATGACAGTAGATGGTAGACCAGGGTAATATAATGACAGTAGAGACCAGGGTAATATAATGACAGTAGAGGTTAGACCAGGGTAATATAATGACAGTAGAGGTAGACCAGGGTAATATAATGACAGTAGATGGTAGACCAGGGTAATATAATGACAGTAGATGGTAGACCAGGGTAATATAATGACAGTAGATGGTAGACCAGGGTAATATGACAGTAGATGGTAGACCAGGGTAATATAATGACAGTAGAGGTTAGACCAGGGTAATATAATGACAGTAGATGGTAGACCAGGGTAATATAATGACAGTAGATTGTAGACCAGGGTAATATAATGACAGTAGATGGTAGACCAGGGTAATATAATGACAGTAGAGACCAGGGTAATATAATGACAGTAGATGGTAGACCAGGGTAATATAATGACAGTAGAGACCAGGGTAATACAATGACAGTAGAGGTTAGACCAGGGTAATATAATGACAGTAGAGGGTAGACCAGGGTAATATAATGACAGTAGATGGTAGACCAGGGTAATATAATGACAGTAGATGGTAGACCAGGGTAATATAATGACAGTAGAGGGTAGACCAGGGTAATATAATGACAGTAGATGGTAGACCAGGGTAATATAATGACAGTAGATGGTAGACCAGGGTAATATAATGACAGTAGAGGGTAGACCAGGGTAATATAATGACAGTAGATTGTAGACCAGGGTAATATAATGACAGTAGAGGGTAGACCAGGGTAATATAATGACAGTAGATGGTAGACCAGGGTAATATAATGACAGTAGATGGTAGACCAGGGTAATATAATGACAGTAGAGACCAGGGTAATATAATGACAGTAGAGGGTAGACCAGGGTAATATAATGACAGTAGATTGTAGACCAGGGTAATATAATGACAGTAGGGGTAGACCAGGGTAATATAATGACAGTAGAGGTAGACCAGGGTAATATAATGACAGTAGAGACCAGGGTAATACAATGACAGTAGAGGTTAGACCAGGGTAATATAATGACAGTAGATGGTAGACCAGGGTAATATAATGACAGTAGAGACCAGGGTAATACAATGACAGTAGAGGTTAGACCAGGGTAATATAATGACAGTAGATGGTAGACCAGGGTAATATAATGACAGTAGATTGTAGACCAGGGTAATATAATGACAGTAGACCAGGGTAATATAATGACAGTAGATGGTAGACCAGGGTAATATAATGACAGTAGATGGTAGACCAGGGTAATATAATGACAGTAGAGACCAGGGTAATAATGACAGTAGAGGTTAGACCAGGGTAATATAATGACAGTAGAGGTAGACCAGGGTAATATAATGACAGTAGATGGTAGACCAGGGTAATATAATGACAGTAGATGGTAGACCAGGGTAATATAATGACAGTAGATGGTAGACCAGGGTAATATAATGACAGTAGATGGTAGACCAGGGTAATATAATGACAGTAGATGGTAGACCAGGGTAATATAATGACAGTAGAGGGAGACCAGGGGAGACCAGGGTAATATAATGACAGTAGATGGTAGACCAGGGTAATATAATGACAGTAGATGGTAGACCAGGGTAATATAATGACAGTAGATTGTAGACCAGGGTAATATAATGACAGTAGAGGGTAGACCAGGGTAATATAATGACAGTAGATGGTAGACCAGGGTAATATAATGACAGTAGATGGTAGACCAGGGTAATATAATGACAGTAGAGACCAGGGTAATACAATGACAGTAGAGGGTAGACCAGGGTAATATAATGACAGTAGATTGTAGACCAGGGTAATATAATGACAGTAGGGGTAGACCAGGGTAATATAATGACAGTAGAGGTAGACCAGGGTAATATAATGACAGTAGATGGTAGACCAGGGTAATATAATGACAGTAGAGACCAGGGTAATATAATGACAGTAGAGGTAGACCAGGGTAATATAATGACAGTAGAGACCAGGGTAATATAATGACAGTAGAGGTTAGACCAGGGTAATATAATGACAGTAGAGGGTAGACCAGGGTAATATAATGACAGTAGATGGTAGACCAGGGTAATATAATGACAGTAGATGGTAGACCAGGGTAATATAATGACAGTAGAGGGTAGACCAGGGTAATATAATGACAGTAGATGGTAGACCAGGGTAATATAATGACAGTAGATGGTAGACCAGGGTAATATAATGACAGTAGAGGGTAGACCAGGGTAATATAATGACAGTAGATTGTAGACCAGGGTAATATAATGACAGTAGAGGGTAGACCAGGGTAATATAATGACAGTAGATGGTAGACCAGGGTAATATAATGACAGTAGATGGTAGACCAGGGTAATATAATGACAGTAGAGACCAGGGTAATATAATGACAGTAGAGGGTAGACCAGGGTAATATAATGACAGTAGATGTAGACCAGGGTAATATAATGACAGTAGGGGTAGACCAGGGTAATATAATGACAGTAGAGGTAGACCAGGGTAATATAATGACAGTAGAGACCAGGGTAATACAATGACAGTAGAGGTTAGACCAGGGTAATATAATGACAGTAGATGGTAGACCAGGGTAATATAATGACAGTAGAGACCAGGGTAATACAATGACAGTAGAGGTTAGACCAGGGTAATATAATGACAGTAGATGGTAGACCAGGGTAATATAATGACAGTAGATGGTAGACCAGGGTAATATAATGACAGTAGACCAGGGTAATATAATGACAGTAGATGGTAGACCAGGGTAATATAATGACAGTAGATGGTAGACCAGGGTAATATAATGACAGTAGAGACCAGGGTAATATAATGACAGTAGAGGTTAGACCAGGGTAATATAATGACAGTAGAGGTAGACCAGGGTAATATAATGACAGTAGATGGTAGACCAGGGTAATATGACAGTAGATGGTAGACCAGGGTAATATAATGACAGTAGAGGTAGACCAGGGTAATATAATGACAGTAGATGTAGACCAGGGTAATATAATGACAGTAGATTGTAGACCAGGGTAATATAATGACAGTAGATGGTAGACCAGGGTAATATAATGACAGTAGAGACCAGGGTAATATAATGACAGTAGAAGGTAGACCAGGGTAATATAATGACAGTAGAGACCAGGGTAATGCAATGACAGTAGAGGTTAGACCAGGGTAATATAATGACAGTATAGGGTAGACCAGGGTAATATAATGACAGTAGATGGTAGACCAGGGTAATATAATGACAGTAGATGGTAGACCAGGGTAATATAATGACAGTAGAGGGTAGACCAGGGTAATATAATGACAGTAGAAGGTAGACCAGGGTAATATAATGACAGTAGATGATAGACCAGGATAATATAATGACAGTAGAGGGGAGACCAGGGTAATATAATGACAGTAGATGTAGACCAGGGTAATATAATGACAGTAGATTGTAGACCAGGGTAATATAATGACAGTAGATGGTAGACCAGGGTAATATAATGACAGTAGATGGTAGACCAGGGTAATATAATGACAGTAGAGGGGAGACCAGGGGAGATCAGGGTAATATAATGACAGTAGATGGTAGACCAGGGTAATATAATGACAGTAGATTGTAGACCAGGGTAATATAATGACAGTAGATTGTAGACCAGGGTAATATAATGACAGTAGAGGGTAGACCAGGGTAATATAATGACAGTAGATGGTAGACCAGGGTAATATAATGACAGTAGATGGTAGACCAGGGTAATATAATGACAGTAGAGACCAGGGTAATACAATGACAGTAGAGGGTAGACCAGGGTAATATAATGACAGTAGATTGTAGACCAGGGTAATATAATGACAGTAGGGGGTAGACCAGGGTAATATAATGACAGTAGAGGTAGACCAGGGTAATATAATGACAGTAGAGACCAGGGTAATACAATGACAGTAGAGGTTAGACCAGGGTAATATAATGACAGTAGATGGTAGACCAGGGTAATATAATGACAGTAGAGACCAGGGTAATACAATGACAGTAGAGGTTAGACCAGGGTAATATAATGACAGTAGATGGTAGACCAGGGTAATATAATGACAGAGATTGTAGACCAGGGTAATATAATGACAGTAGACCAGGGTAATATAATGACAGTAGATGGTAGACCAGGGTAATATAATGACAGTAGATGGTAGACCAGGGTAATATAATGACAGTAGAGACCAGGGTAATACAATGACAGTAGAGGTTAGACCAGGGTAATATAATGACAGTAGAGGTTAGACCAGGGTAATATAATGACAGTAGATGGTAGACCAGGGTAATATAATGACAGTAGATGGTAGACCAGGGTAATATAATGACAGTAGATGTAGACCAGGGTAATATAATGACAGTAGATGGTAGACCAGGGTAATATAATGACAGTAGATGGTAGACCAGGGTAATATAATGACAGTAGAGGGGAGACCAGGGGAGATCAGGGTAATATAATGACAGTAGATGGTAGACCAGGGTAATATAATGACAGTAGATTGTAGACCAGGGTAATATAATGACAGTAGATTGTAGACCAGGGTAATATAATGACAGTAGAGGGTAGACCAGGGTAATATAATGACAGTAGATGGTAGACCAGGGTAATATAATGACAGTAGATGGTAGACCAGGGTAATATAATGACAGTAGAGACCAGGGTAATATAATGACAGTAGAGGGTAGACCAGGGTAATATAATGACAGTAGATTGTAGACCAGGGTAATATAATGACAGTAGGGGTAGACCAGGGTAATATAATGACAGTAGATGGTAGACCAGGGTAATATAATGACAGTAGAGACCAGGGTAATACAATGACAGTAGAGGTTAGACCAGGGTAATATAATGACAGTAGATGGTAGACCAGGGTAATATAATGACAGTAGAGACCAGGGTAATACAATGACAGTAGAGGTTAGACCAGGGTAATATAATGACAGTAGATGGTAGACCAGGGTAATATAATGACAGTAGATGGTAGACCAGGGTAATATAATGACAGTAGATGGTAGACCAGGGTAATATAATGACAGTAGAGACCAGGGTAATACAATGACAGTAGAGGGTAGACCAGGGTAATATAATGACAGTAGATTGTAGACCAGGGTAATATAATGACAGTAGAGGGTAGACCAGGGTAATATAATGACAGTAGAGGTAGACCAGGGTAATATAATGACAGTAGAGACCAGGGTAATACAATTACAGTAGAGGTTAGACCAGGGTAATATAATGACAGTAGATGGTAGACCAGGGTAATATAATGACAGTAGACCAGGGTAATATAATGACAGTAGATGGTAGACCAGGGTAATATAATGACAGTAGATGGTAGACCAGGGTAATATAATGACAGTAGAGACCAGGGTAATATAATGACAGTAGAGGTAGACCAGGGTAATATAATGACAGTAGAGGTAGACCAGGGTAATATAATGACAGTAGATGGTAGACCAGGGTAATATAATGACAGTAGATGGTAGACCAGGGTAATATAATGACAGTAGATGGTAGACCAGGGTAATATAATGACAGTAGATGGTAGACCAGGGTAATATAATGACAGTAGATGGTAGACCAGGGTAATATAATGACAGTAGAGGGTAGACCAGGGGAGACCAGGGTAATATAATGACAGTAGATGGTAGACCAGGGTAATATAATGACAGTAGATGTAGACCAGGGTAATATAATGACAGTAGATGGTAGACCAGGGTAATATAATGACAGTAGAGGGTAGACCAGGGTAATATAATGACAGTAGATGGTAGACCAGGGTAATATAATGACAGTAGATGGTAGACCAGGGTAATATAATGACAGTAGAGGGTAGACCAGGGTAATATAATGACAGTAGAAGGTAGACCAGGGTAATATAATGACAGTAGATGGTAGACCAGGGTAATATAATGACAGTAGAGACCAGGGTAATATAATGACAGTAGAGGTTAGACCAGGGTAATATAATGACAGTAGATGGTAGACCAGGGTAATATAATGACAGTAGAGACCAGGGTAATATAATGACAGTAGAGGGTAGACCAGGGTAATATAATGACAGTAGATGGTAGACCAGGGTAATATAATGACAGTAGATTGTAGACCAGGGTAATATAATGACAGTAGATGGTAGACCAGGGTAATATAATGACAGTAGATGGTAGACCAGGGTAATATAATGACAGTAGAGGGGAGACCAGGGAGATCAGGGTAATATAATGACAGTAGATGGTAGACCAGGGTAATATAATGACAGTAGAGTAGACCAGGGTAATACAATGACAGTAGAGGTAGACCAGGGTAATATAATGACAGTAGAGGTAGACCAGGGTAATATAATGACAGTAGATGGTAGACCAGGGTAATATAATGACAGTAGATGGTAGACCAGGGTAATATAATGACAGTAGATGGTAGACCAGGGTAATATGACAGTAGATGGTAGACCAGGGTAATATAATGACAGTAGAGGTTAGACCAGGGTAATATAATGACAGTAGATGGTAGACCAGGGTAATATAATGACAGTAGATGGTAGACCAGGGTAATATAATGACAGTAGATGGTAGACCAGGGTAATATAATGACAGTAGAGACCAGGGTAATGCAATGACAGTAGAGGTTAGACCAGGGTAATATAATGACAGTAGAGGGTAGACCAGGGTAATATAATGACAGTAGATGGTAGACCAGGGTAATATAATGACAGTAGATGGTAGACCAGGGTAATATAATGACAGTAGAGGGTAGACCAGGGTAATATAATGACAGTAGATGGTAGACCAGGGTAATATAATGACAGTAGATGTAGACCAGGGTAATATAATGACAGTAGAGGTTAGACCAGGGTAATATAATGACAGTAGATTGTAGACCAGGGTAATATAATGACAGTAGATTGTAGACCAGGGTAATATAATGACAGTAGATGGTAGACCAGGGTAATATAATGACAGTAGATGGTAGACCAGGGTAATATAATGACAGTAGAGGGGAGACCAGGGGAGATCAGGGTAATATAATGACAGTAGATGGTAGACCAGGGTAATATAATGACAGTAGATTGTAGACCAGGGTAATATAATGACAGTAGATGGTAGACCAGGGTAATATAATGACAGTAGAGGGTAGACCAGGGTAATATAATGACAGTAGATGGTAGACCAGGGTAATATAATGACAGTAGATGGTAGACCAGGGTAATATAATGACAGTAGGGGAGACCAGGGTAATATAATGACAGTAGAGGGTAGACCAGGGTAATATAATGACAGTAGATTGTAGACCAGGGTAATATAATGACAGTAGGGGGTAGACCAGGGTAATATAATGACAGTAGAGGTAGACCAGGGTAATATAATGACAGTAGATGGTAGACCAGGGTAATATAATGACAGTAGATGGTAGACCAGGGTAATATAATGACAGTAGACCAGGGTAATATAATGACAGTAGATGGTAGACCAGGGTAATATAATGACAGTAGATGGTAGACCAGGGTAATATAATGACAGTAGAGACCAGGGTAATATAATGACAGTAGAGGTTAGACCAGGGTAATATAATGACAGTAGATGGTAGACCAGGGTAATATAATGACAGTAGAGACCAGGGTAATACAATGACAGTAGAGGTTAGACCAGGGTAATATAATGACAGTAGATGGTAGACCAGGGTAATATAATGACAGTAGAGACCAGGGTAATACAATGACAGTAGAGGTTAGACCAGGGTAATATAATGACAGTAGATGGTAGACCAGGGTAATATAATGACAGGAGATGTAGACCAGGGTAATACATGACAGTAGACCAGGGTAATATAATGACAGTAGATGGTAGACCAGGGTAATATAATGACAGTAGATGGTAGACCAGGGTAATATAATGACAGTAGAGACCAGGGTAATACAATGACAGTAGAGGTTAGACCAGGGTAATATAATGACAGTAGAGGTAGACCAGGGTAATATAATGACAGTAGATGGTAGACCAGGGTAATATAGCGACAGTAGATGGTAGACCAGGGTAATATAATGACAGTAGAGGTTAGACCAGGGTAATATAATGACAGTAGATTGTAGACCAGGGTAATATAATGACAGTAGATTGTAGACCAGGGTAATATAATGACAGTAGATGGTAGACCAGGGTAATATAATGACAGTAGAGACCAGGGTAATATAATGACAGTAGAAGGTAGACCAGGGTAATATAATGACAGTAGAGACCAGGGTAATGCAATGACAGTAGAGGTTAGACCAGGGTAATATAATGACAGTAGAGGGTAGACCAGGGTAATATAATGACAGTAGATGGTAGACCAGGGTAATGTAATGACAGTAGATGATAGACCAGGATAATATAATGACAGTAGAGGGTAGACCAGGGTAATATAATGACAGTAGATGGTAGACCAGGGTAATATAATGACAGTAGATGATAGACCAGGTAATATAATGACAGTAGAGGGGAGACCAGGGTAATATAATGACAGTAGATGTAGACCAGGGTAATATAATGACAGGAGATTGTAGACCAGGTAATATAATGACAGTAGATGGTAGACCAGGGTAATATAATGACAGTAGATGGTAGACCAGGGTAATATAATGACAGTAGAGGGAGACCAGGGGAGATCAGGGTAATATAATGACAGTAGATGGTAGACCAGGGTAATATAATGACAGTAGATTGTAGACCAGGGTAATATAATGACAGTAGATTGTAGACCAGGGTAATATAATGACAGTAGAGGGTAGACCAGGGTAATATAATGACAGTAGATGGTAGACCAGGGTAATATAATGACAGTAGATGGTAGACCAGGGTAATATAATGACAGTAGAGACCAGGGTAATACAATGACAGTAGAGGGTAGACCAGGGTAATATAATGACAGTAGATTGTAGACCAGGGTAATATAATGACAGTAGGGGGTAGACCAGGGTAATATAATGACAGTAGAGGTTAGACCAGGGTAATATAATGACAGTAGAGACCAGGGTAATACAATGACAGTAGAGGTTAGACCAGGGTAATATAATGACAGTAGATGGTAGACCAGGGTAATATAATGACAGTAGAGACCAGGGTAATACAATACAGTAGAGGTTAGACCAGGGTAATATAATGACAGTAGATGGTAGACCAGGGTAATATAATGACAGGAGATTGTAGACCAGGGTAATATAATGACAGTAGACCAGGGTAATATAATGACAGTAGATGGTAGACCAGGGTAATATAATGACAGTAGATGGTAGACCAGGGTAATATAATGACAGTAGAGACCAGGGTAATACAATGACAGTAGAGGTAGACCAGGGTAATATAATGACAGTAGAGGTAGACCAGGGTAATATAATGACAGTAGATGGTAGACCAGGGTAATATAATGACAGTAGATGGTAGACCAGGGTAATATAATGACAGTAGATTGTAGACCAGGGTAATATAATGACAGTAGATGTAGACCAGGGTAATATAATGACAGTAGATGGTAGACCAGGGTAATATAATGACAGTAGAGGGTAGACCAGGGGAGATAGTATAATGACAGTAGATGGTAGACCAGGGTAATATAATGACAGTAGATTGTAGACCAGGGTAATATAATGACAGTAGATGGTAGACCAGGGTAATATAATGACATAGAGGTAGACCAGGGTAATATAATGACAGTAGATGGTAGACCAGGGTAATATAATGACAGTAGATGGTAGACCAGGGTAATATAATGACAGTAGAGACCAGGGTAATACAATGACAGTAGAGGGTAGACCAGGGTAATATAATGACAGTAGATGTAGACCAGGGTAATATAATGACAGTAGATGGTAGACCAGGGTAATATAATGACAGGAGATTGTTAGACCAGGGTAATATAATGACAGTAGATGGTAGACCAGGGTAATATAATGACAGTAGATGGAGACCAGGGTAATATAATGACAGTAGAGGTTAGACCAGGGGAGTCAGGGTAATAATGACAGTAGATGGTAGACCAGGGTAATATAATGACAGTAGAGACCAGGGTAATATAATGACAGTAGAGGTTAGACCAGGGTAATATAATGACAGTAGAGGTAGACCAGGGTAATATAATGACAGTAGATGGTAGACCAGGGTAATATAATGACAGTAGATGGTAGACCAGGGTAATATAATGACAGTAGTAGACCAGGGTAATATGACAGTAGATGGTAGACCAGGGTAATATGACATGAGAGTAGAGGTAGACCAGGGTAATATAATGACAGTAGAGGGTAGACCAGGGTAATATAATGACAGTAGATTGTAGACCAGGGTAATATAATGACAGTAGATGGTAGACCAGGGTAATATAATGACAGTAGAGACCAGGGTAATATAATGACAGTAGAGGTTAGACCAGGGTAATATAATGACAGGGTAGACCAGGGTAATATAATGACAGTAGATGGTAGACCAGGGTAATATAATGACAGTAGATGGTAGACCAGGGTAATATATG
The DNA here is from genome assembly GCF_002021735.2 of Oncorhynchus kisutch. Taxonomy (NCBI): domain Eukaryota; kingdom Metazoa; phylum Chordata; class Actinopteri; order Salmoniformes; family Salmonidae; genus Oncorhynchus; species Oncorhynchus kisutch. Next base: position 87,398 of record NW_022262880.1, on the reverse strand, counting down.
ACAGTGAGTAGGTAGACCAGGGTAATATAATGACAGTAGATGGTAGACCAGGGTAATATAATGACAGTAGATGATAGACCAGGGTAATATAATGACAGTAGAGGGTAGACCAGGGTAATATAATGACAGTAGATGGTAGACCAGGGTAATATAATGACAGGAGATTGTAGACCAGGTAATATAATGACAGTAGATGGTAGACCAGGGTAATATAATGACAGTAGATGGTAGACCAGGGTAATATAATGACAGTAGAGGGGAGACCAGGGGAGATCAGGGTAATATAATGACAGTAGATGGTAGACCAGGGTAATATAATGACAGTAGATTGTAGACCAGGGTAATATAATGACAGTAGATTGTAGACCAGGGTAATATCATGTCAATAGAGGGTAGACCAGGGTAATATAATGACAGTAGATGGTAGACCAGGGTAATATAATGACAGTAGATGGTAGACCAGGGTAATATAATGACAGTAGAGACTAGGGTAATACAATGACAGTAGAGGGTAGACCAGGGTAATATCATGACAGTAGATTGTAGACCAGGGTAATATAATGACAGTAGAGGGTAGACCAGGGTAATATAATGACAGTAGAGGTAGACCAGGGTAATATAATGACAGTAGAGACCAGGGTAATATAATGACAGTAGAGGTTAGACCAGGGTAATATAATGACAGTAGATGGTAGACCAGGGTAATATAATGACAGTAGAGACCAGGGTAATACAATGACAGTAGAGGTTAGACCAGGGTAATATAATGACAGTAGATGGTAGACCAGGGTAATATAATGACAGTAGATTGTAGACCAGGGTAATATAATGACAGTAGACCAGGGTAATATAATGACAGTAGATGGTAGACCAGGGTAATATAATGACAGTAGATGGTAGACCAGGGTAATATAATGACAGTAGAGACCAGGGTAATATAATGACAGTAGGGTTAGACCAGGGTAATATAATGACAGTAGAGGTAGACCAGGGTAATATAATGACAGTAGATGGTAGACCAGGGTAATATAATGACAGTAGATGGTAGACCAGGGTAATATAATGACAGTAGATGGTAGACCAGGGTAATATAATGACAGTAGATGGTAGACCAGGGTAATATAATGACAGTAGATGGTAGACCAGGGTAATATAATGACAGTAGATGGTAGACCAGGGTAATATGACAGTAGATGGTAGACCAGGGTAATATAATGACAGTAGAGGTTAGACCAGGGTAATATAATGACAGTAGATTTAGACCAGGGTAATATAATGACAGTAGATTGTAGACCAGGGTAATATAATGACAGTAGATGGTAGACCAGGGTAATATAATGACAGTAGAGACCAGGGTAATATAATGACAGTAGAGGGTAGACCAGGGTAATATAATGACAGTAGAGACCAGGGTAATGCAATGACAGTAGAGGTTAGACCAGGGTAATATAATGACAGTAGATGGTAGACCAGGGTAATATAATGACAGTAGATGGTAGACCAGGGTATATAATGACAGTAGATGGTAGACCAGGGTAATATAATGACAGTAGAGGGTAGACCAGGGTAATATAATGACAGTAGATGGTAGACCAGGGTAATATAATGACAGTAGATGATAGACCAGGATAATATAATGACAGTAGAGGGGAGACCAGGGTAATATAATGACAGTAGATTGTAGACCAGGGTAATATAATGACAGGAGATTGTAGACCAAGGTAATATAATGACAGTAGATGGTAGACCAGGGTAATATAATGACAGTAGATGGTAGACCAGGGTAATATAATGACAGTAGAGGGAGACCAGGGGAGATCAGGGTAATATAATGACAGTAGATGGTAGACCAGGGTAATATAATGACAGTAGATTGTAGACCAGGGTAATATAATGACAGTAGATTGTAGACCAGGGTAATATAATGACAGTAGAGGGTAGACCAGGGTAATATAATGACAGTAGATGGTAGACCAGGGTAATATAATGACAGTAGATGGTAGACCAGGGTAATATAATGACAGTAGAGACCAGGGTAATACAATGACAGTAGAAGGTAGACCAGGGTAATATAATGACAGTAGATTGTAGACCAGGGTAATATCATGACAATAGGGGGTAGACCAGGGTAATATAATGACAGTAGAGGTTAGACCAGGGTAATATAATGACAGTAGAGACCAGGGTAATACAATGACAGTAGAGGTTAGACCAGGGTAATATAATGACAGTAGATGGTAGACCAGGGTAATATAATGACAGTAGAGACCAGGGTAATACAATGACAGTAGAGGTTAGACCAGGGTAATATAATGACAGTAGATGGTAGACCAGGGTAATATAATGACAGGAGATTGTAGACCAGGGTAATATAATGACAGTAGACCAGGGTAATATAATGACAGTAGATGGTAGACCAGGGTAATATAATGACAGTAGATGGTAGACCAGGGTAATATAATGACAGTAGAGACCAGGGTAATACAATGACAGTAGAGGTTAGACCAGGGTAATATAATGACAGTAGAGGTTAGACCAGGGTAATATAATGACAGTAGATGGTAGACCAGGGTAATATAATGACAGTAGATGGTAGACCAGGGTAATATAATGACAGTAGATGGTAGACCAGGGTAATATAATGACAGTAGATGGTAGACCAGGGTAATATAATGACAGTAGATGGTAGACCAGGGTAATATAATGACAGTAGAGGGGAGACCAGGGGAGACCAGGGTAATATAATGACAGTAGATGGTAGACCAGGGTAATATAATGACAGTAGATTGTAGACCAGGGTAATATAATGACAGTAGATATGTAGACCAGGGTAATATCAATGACAGTAGAGGGTAGACCAGGGTAATATAATGACAGTAGATGGTAGACCAGGGTAATATAATGACAGTAGATGGTAGACCAGGGTAATATAATGACAGTAGAGACCAGGGTAATACAATGACAGTAGAGGGTAGACCAGGGTAATATAATGACAGTAGATGGTAGACCAGGGTAATATATGACAATAGGGGTAGACCAGGGTAATATAATGACAGTAGAGGTTAGACCAGGGTAATATAATGACAGTAGATGGTAGACCAGGGTAATATAATGACAGTAGAGACCAGGGTAATACAATGACAGTAGAGGTTAGACCAGGGTAATATAATGACAGTAGATGGTAGACCAGGGTAATATAATGACAGTAGAGACCAGGGTAATACAATGACAGTAGAGGTTAGACCAGGGTAATATAATGACAGTAGATGGTAGACCAGGGTAATATAATGACAGTAGATGGTAGACCAGGGTAATATAATGACAGTAGATGGTAGACCAGGGTAATATAATGACAGTAGAGACCAGGGTAATACAATGACAGTAGAGGGTAGACCAGGGTAATATAATGACAGTAGATTGTAGACCAGGGTAATATAATGACAGTAGAGGGTAGACCAGGGTAATATAATGACAGTAGATGGTAGACCAGGGTAATATAATGACAGTAGAGACCAGGGTAATATAATGACAGTAGAGGTTAGACCAGGGTAATATAATGACAGTAGAGGTAGACCAGGGTAATATAATGACAGTAGATGGTAGACCAGGGTAATATAATGACAGTAGATGGTAGACCAGGGTAATATAATGACAGTAGATTGTAGACCAGGGTAATATAATGACAGTAGATGGTAGACCAGGGTAATATAATGACAGTAGATGGTAGACCAGGGTAATATAATGACAGTAGAGGGGAGACCAGGGGAGACAGGGTAATATAATGACAGTAGATGGTAGACCAGGGTAATATAATGACAGTAGATGGTAGACCAGGGTAATATAATGACAGTAGATGTAGACCAGGGTAATATAATGACAGTAGAGGGTAGACCAGGGTAATATAATGACAGTAGATGGTAGACCAGGGTAATATAATGACAGTAGATGGTAGACCAGGGTAATATAATGACAGTAGAGACCAGGGTAATATAATGACAGTAGAGGGTAGACCAGGGTAATATAATGACAGTAGATTGTAGACCAGGGTAATATAATGACAATAGAGGGTAGACCAGGGTAATATAATGACAGTAGAGGTAGACCAGGGTAATATAATGACAGTAGATGGTAGACCAGGGTAATATAATGACAGTAGAGACCAGGGTAATATAATGACAGTAGTAGAGGTAGACCAGGGTAATATAATGACAGTAGAGACCAGGGTAATAAATGACAGTAGAGGTTAGACCAGGGTAATATAATGACAGTAGAGGGTAGACCAGGGTAATATAATGACAGTAGATGGTAGACCAGGGTAATATAATGACAGTAGATGATAGACCAGGGTAATATAATGACAGTAGAGGGTAGACCAGGGTAATATAATGACAGTAGATGGTAGACCAGGGTAATATAATGACAGTAGATGTAGACCAGGGTAATATAATGACAGTAGAGGGGAGACCAGGGTAATATAATGACAGTAGATTGTAGACCAGGGTAATATAATGACATAGAGGTAGACCAGGGGTAATATAATGACAGTAGGGGTAGACCAGGGTAATATAATGACAGTAGATGGTAGACCAGGGTAATATAATGACAGTAGAGGACAGGGTAATACAATGACAGTAGAGGGTAGACCAGGGTAATATAATGACAGTAGATGGTAGACCAGGGTAATATAATGACAGTAGGGGTAGACCAGGGTAATATAATGACAGTAGAGGTTAGACCAGGGTAATATAATGACAGTAGAGACCAGGGTAATATAATGACAGTAGAGGTTAGACCAGGGTAATATAATGACAGTAGATGGTAGACCAGGGTAATATAATGACAGTAGAGACCAGGGTAATATAATGACAGTAGAGGTTAGACCAGGGTAATATAATGACAGTAGATGGTAGACCAGGGTAATATAATGACAGTAGATTGTAGACCAGGGTAATATAATGACAGTAGACCAGGGTAATATAATGACAGTAGATGGTAGACCAGGGTAATATAATGACAGTAGATGGTAGACCAGGGTAATATAATGACAGTAGAGACCAGGGTAATACAATGACAGTAGAGGTTAGACCAGGGTAATATAATGACAGTAGAGGTAGACCAGGGTAATATAATGACAGTAGATGGTAGACCAGGGTAATATAATGACAGTAGAGTAGATGGTAGACCAGGGTAATATGACAGTAGATGGTTAGACCAGGGTAATATAATGACAGTAGAGGTAGACCAGGGTAATATAATGACAGTAGATGTAGACCAGGGTAATATAATGACAGGAGATTGTAGACCAGGGTAATATAATGACAGTAGATGGTAGACCAGGGTAATATAATGACAGTAGAGACCAGGGTAATATAATGACAGTAGAAGGTAGACCAGGGTAATATAATGACAGTAGAGACCAGGGTAATATAATGACAGTAGAGGTTAGACCAGGGTAATATAATGACAGTAGAGGGTAGACCAGGGTAATATAATGACAGTAGATGGTAGACCAGGGTAATATAATGACAGTAGAGATAGACCAGGGTAATATAATGACAGTAGAGGGTAGACCAGGGTAATATAATGACAGTAGATGGTAGACCAGGGTAATATAATGACAGTAGATGATAGACCAGGATAATATAATGACAGTAGAGGGGAGACCAGGGTAATATAATGACAGTAGATTGTAGACCAGGGTAATATAATGACAGGAGATGTAGACAAGGTAATATAATGACAGTAGATGGTAGACCAGGGTAATATAATGACAGTAGATGGTAGACCAGGGTAATATAATGACAGTAGAGGGGAGACCAGGGGAGATCAGGGTAATATAATGACAGTAGATGGTAGACCAGGGTAATATAATGACAGTAGATTGTAGACCAGGGTAATATAATGACAGTAGATTGTAGACCAGGGTAATATAATGACAATAGAGGGTAGACCAGGGTAATATAATGACAGTAGATGGTAGACCAGGGTAATATAATGATAGTAGATGGTAGACCAGGGTAATATAATGACAGTAGAGACTAGGGTAATACAATGACAGTAGAGGGTAGACCAGGGTAATATCATGACAGTAGATTGTAGACCAGGGTAATATCATGTCAATAGGGGGTAGACCAGGGTAATATAATGACAGTAGAGGTTAGACCAGGGTAATATAATGACAGTAGAGACCAGGGTAATACAATGACAGTAGAGGTTAGACCAGGGTAATATAATGACAGTAGATGGTAGACCAGGGTAATATAATGACAGTAGAGACCAGGGTAATACAATTACAGTAGAGGTTAGATCAGGGTAATATAATGACAGTAGATGGTAGACCAGGGTAATATAATGACAGGAGATTGTAGACCAGGGTAATATAATGACAGTAGACCAGGGTAATATAATGACAGTAGATGGTAGACCAGGGTAATATAATGACAGTAGATGGTAGACCAGGGTAATATAATGACAGTAGAGACCAGGGTAATACAATGACAGTAGAGGTTAGACCAGGGTAATATAATGACAGTAGAGGTTAGACCAGGGTAATATAATGACAGTAGATGGTAGACCAGGGTAATATAATGACAGTAGATGGTAGACCAGGGTAATATAATGACAGTAGATTGTAGACCAAGGTAATATAATGACAGTAGATGGTAGACCAGGGTAATATAATGACAGTAGATGGTAGACCAGGGTAATATAATGACAGTAGAGGGGAGACCAGGGGAGATCAGGGTAATATAATGACAGTAGATGGTAGACCAGGGTAATATAATGACAGTAGATTGTAGACCAGGGTAATATAATGACAGTAGATTGTAGACCAGGGTAATATAATGACAGTAGAGGGTAGACCAGGGTAATATAATGACAGTAGATGGTAGACCAGGGTAATATAATGACAGTAGATGGTAGACCAGGGTAATATAATGACAGTAGAGACTAGGGTAATACAATGACAGTAGAGGGTAGACCAGGGTAATATCATGACAGTAGATGTAGACCAGGGTAATATGACAGTAGGGGGTAGACCAGGGTAATATAATGACAGTAGAGGTTAGACCAGGGTAATATAATGACAGTAGATGGTAGACCAGGGTAATATAATGACAGTAGAGACCAGGGTAATACAATGACAGTAGAGGTTAGACCAGGGTAATATAATGACAGTAGATGGTAGACCAGGGTAATATAATGACAGTAGAGACCAGGTAATCCAATGACAGTAGAGGTTAGACAGGGTAATATAATGACAGTAGATGGTAGACCAGGGTAATATAATGACAGTAGATGGTAGACCAGGGTAATATAATGACAGTAGATGGTAGACCAGGGTAATATAATGACAGTAGAGACCAGGGTAATACAATGACAGTAGAAGGGTAGACCAGGGTAATATCATGACAGTAGATTGTAGACCAGGGTAATATAATGACAGTAGGGGGTAGACCAGGGTAATATAATGACAGTAGAGGTTAGACCAGGGTAATATAATGACAGTAGAGACCAGGGTAATATAATGACAGTAGAGGTTAGACCAGGGTAATATAATGACAGTAGATGGTAGACCAGGGTAATATAATGACAGTAGACCAGGGTAATATAATGACAGTAGATGGTAGACCAGGGTAATATAATGACAGTAGATGGTAGACCAGGGTAATATAATGACAGTAGAGACCAGGGTAATATAATGACAGTAGAGGTTAGACCAGGGTAATATAATGACAGTAGAGGTAGACCAGGGTAATATAATGACAGTAGATGGTAGACCAGGGTAATATAATGACAGTAGATGGTAGACCAGGGTAATATAATGACAGTAGATGGTAGACCAGGGTAATATAATGACAGTAGATGGTAGACCAGGGTAATATAATGACAGTAGATGGTAGACCAGGGTAATATAATGACAGTAGAGGGTAGACCAGGGGAGATCAGGGTAATATAATGACAGTAGATGGTAGACCAGGGTAATATAATGACAGTAGATGTAGACCAGGGTAATATAATGACAGTAGATTGTAGACCAGGTTAATATAATGACAATAGAAGGTAGACCAGGGTAATGTAATGACAGTAGATGGTATACCAGGGTAATATAATGACAGTAGATGGTAGACCAGGGTAATATAATGACAGTAGGGGGTAGACCAGGGTAATATAATGACAGTAGAGGTAGACCAGGGTAATATAATGACAGTAGATGGTAGACCAGGGTAATATAATGACAGTAGAGACCAGGGTAATACAATGACAGTAGAGGTTAGACCAGGGTAATATAATGACAGTAGATGGTAGACCAGGGTAATATAATGACAGTAGAGACCAGGGTAATTAATTACAGTAGAGGGTAGACCAGGGTAATATAATGACAGTAGATGGTAGACCAGGGTAATATAATGACAGTAGATTGTAGACCAGGGTAATATAATGACAGTAGATGGTAGACCAGGGTAATATAATGACAGTAGATGGTAGACCAGGGTAATATAATGACAGTAGTAGAGGGAGACCAGGGAGATCAGGGTAATATAATGACAGTAGATGGTAGACCAGGGTAATATAATGACAGTAGAGACCAGGGTAATATAATGACAGTAGAGGTTAGACCAGGGTAATACAATGACAGTAGAGGTTAGACCAGGGTAATATAATGACAGTAGAGGTTAGACCAGGGTAATATAATGACAGTAGATGGTAGACCAGGGTAATATAATGACAGTAGATGGTAGACCAGGGTAATATAATGACAGGAGATTGTAGACCAAGGTAATATAATGACAGTAGATGGTAGACCAGGGTAATATAATGACAGTAGATGGTAGACCAGGGTAATATAATGACAGTAGAGGGGAGACCAGGGGAGATCAGGGTAATATAATGACAGTAGATGGTAGACCAGGGTAATATAATGACAGTAGATTGTAGACCAGGGTAATATAATGACAGTAGATTGTAGACCAGGGTAATATCATGTCAATAGAGGGTAGACCAGGGTAATATAATGACAGTAGATGGTAGACCAGGGTAATATAATGATAGTAGATGGTAGACCAGGGTAATATAATGACAGTAGAGACTAGGGTAATTACAATGACAGTAGAGGGGTAGACCAGGGTAATATATGACAGTAGATTGTAGACCAGGGTAATATCATGTCAATAGGGGGTAGACCAGGGTAATATAATGACAGTAGAGGTTAGACCAGGGTAAATATATGACAGTAGATGGTAGACCAGGGTAATATAATGACAGTAGAGACCAGGGTAATACAATGACAGTAGAGGTTAGACCAGGGTAATATAATGACAGTAGATGGTAGACCAGGGTAATATAATGACAGTAGAGACTAGGGTAATCCAATTACAGTAGAGGTTAGATCAGGGTAATATAATGACAGTAGATGGTAGACCAGGGTAATATAATGACAGTAGATGGTAGACCAGGGTAATATAATGATAGTAGATGGTAGACCAGGGTAATATAATGACAGTAGAGACTAGGGTAATACAATGACAGTAGAAGGGTAGACCAGGGTAATATCATGACAGTAGATTGTAGACCAGGGTAATATCATGTCAATAGGGGGTAGACCAGGGTAATATAATGACAGTAGAGGTTAGACCAGGGTAATATAATGACAGTAGAGACCAGGGTAATACAATGACAGTAGAGGGTAGACCAGGGTAATATAATGACAGTAGATTGTAGACCAGGGTAATATAATGACAGTAGACCAGGGTAATATAATGACAGTAGATGGTAGACCAGGGTAATATAATGACAGTAGATGGTAGACCAGGGTAATATAATGACAGTAGAGACCAGGGTAATACAATGACAGTAGAGGTAGACCAGGGTAATATAATGACAGTAGAGGTTAGACCAGGGTAATATAATGACAGTAGATGGTAGACCAGGGTAATATAATGACAGTAGATGGTAGACCAGGGTAATATAATGACAGGAGATTGTAGACCAGGGTAATATAATGACAGTAGATGGTAGACCAGGGTAATATAATGACAGTAGATGGTAGACCAGGGTAATATAATGACAGTAGAGGGGAGACCAGGGGAGATCAGGGTAATATAATGACAGTAGATGGTAGACCAGGGTAATATAATGACAGTAGATTGTAGACCAGGGTAATATAATGACAGTAGATTGTAGACCAGGGTAATATCATGTCAATAGAGGGTAGACCAGGGTAATATAATGACAGTAGATGGTAGACCAGGGTAATATAATGACAGTAGATGGTAGACCAGGGTAATATAATGACAGTAGAGGGTAGACCAGGGTAATATAATGACAGTAGAGGTTAGACCAGGGTAATATAATGACAGTAGATGGTAGACCAGGGTAATATAATGACAGTAGAGACCAGGGTAATACAATGACAGTAGAGGTTAGACCAGGGTAATATAATGACAGTAGATGGTAGACCAGGGTAATATAATGACAGTAGAGACCAGGGTAATATAATGACAGTAGAGGGTAGACCAGGGTAATATAATGACAGTAGATTGTAGACCAGGGTAATATAATGACAGGAGATTGTAGACCAGGGTAATATAATGACAGTAGATGGTAGACCAGGGTAATATAATGACAGTAGATGGTAGACCAGGGTAATATAATGACAGTAGAGGGGAGACCAGGGGAGATCAGGGTAATATAATGACAGTAGATGGTAGACCAGGGTAATATAATGACAGTAGAGACCAGGGTAATACAATGACAGTAGAGGTTAGACCAGGGTAATATAATGACAGTAGAGGTTAGACCAGGGTAAGATAATGACAGTAGATGGTAGACCAGGGTAATATAATGACAGTAGATGGTAGACCAGGGTAATATAATGACAGTAGATGGTAGACCAGGGTAATATGACAGTAGATGGTAGACCAGGGTAATATAATGACAGTAGAGGTTAGACCAGGGTAATATAATGACAGTAGATTGTAGACCAGGGTAATATAATGACAGTAGATTGTAGACCAGGGTAATATAATGACAGTAGATGGTAGACCAGGGTAATATAATGACAGTAGAGACCAGGGTAATGCAATGACAGTAGAGGTTAGACCAGGGTAATATAATGACAGTAGAGGGTAGACCAGGGTAATATAATGACAGTAGATGGTAGACCAGGGTAATATAATGACAGTAGATGATAGACCAGGGTAATATAATGACAGTAGAGGGTAGACCAGGGTAATATAATGACAGTAGATGGTAGACCAGGGTAATATAATGACAGTAGATGGTAGACCAGGGTAATATAATGACAGTAGAGGGGAGACCAGGGTAATATAATGACAGTAGATTGTAGACCAGGGTAATATAATGACAGGAGATTGTAGACCAGGGTAATATAATGACAGTAGATGGTAGACCAGGGTAATATAATGACAGTAGATGGTAGACCAGGGTAATATAATGACAGTAGAGGGGAGACCAGGGGAGATCAGGGTAATATAATGACAGTAGATGGTAGACCAGGGTAATATAATGACAGTAGATTGTAGACCAGGGTAATATAATGACAGTAGAGGGTAGACCAGGGTAATATAATGACAGTAGAGGTAGACCAGGGTAATATAATGACAGTAGAGACCAGGGTAATATAATGACAGTAGAGGTAGACCAGGGTAATATAATGACAGTAGATGGTAGACCAGGGTAATATAATGACAGTAGAGACCAGGGTAATATAATGACAGTAGAGGTTAGACCAGGGTAATATAATGACAGTAGATGGTAGACCAGGGTAATATAATGACAGGAGATTGTAGACCAGGGTAATATAATGACAGTAGACCAGGGTAATATAATGACAGTAGATGGTAGACCAGGGTAATATAATGACAGTAGATGGTAGACCAGGGTAATATAATGACAGTAGAGACCAGGGTAATATAATGACAGTAGAGGTTAGACCAGGGTAATATAATGACAGTAGATTGTAGACCAGGGTAATATAATGACAATAGAGGGTAGACCAGGGTAATATAATGACAGTAGATGGTAGACCAGGGTAATATAATGACAGTAGATGGTAGACCAGGGTAATATAATGACAGTAGAGACCAGGGTAATACAATGACAGTAGAGGGTAGACCAGGGTAATATCATGACAGTAGATTGTAGACCAGGGTAATATCATGTCAATAGGGGTAGACCAGGGTAATATAATGACAGTAGAGGTAGACCAGGGTAATATAATGACAGTAGATGGTAGACCAGGGTAATATAATGACAGTAGAGACCAGGGTAATACAATGACAGTAGAGGTTAGACCAGGGTAATATAATGACAGTAGATGGTAGACCAGGGTAATATAATGACAGTAGAGACCAGGGTAATATAATGACAGTAGAGGTTAGACCAGGGTAATATAATGACAGTAGATGGTAGACCAGGGTAATATAATGACAGTAGATGGTAGACCAGGGTAATATAATGACAGTAGATGGTAGACCAGGGTAATATAATGACAGTAGAGACCAGGGTAATACAATGACAGTAGAAGGTAGACCAGGGTAATATAATGACAGTAGATTGTAGACCAGGGTAATATAATGACAATAGGGGTAGACCAGGGTAATATAATGACAGTAGAGGTAGACCAGGGTAATATAATGACAGTAGAGACCAGGGTAATATAATGACAGTAGAGGTAGACCAGGGTAATATAATGACAGTAGATTGTAGACCAGGGTAATATAATGACAGTAGACCAGGGTAATATAATGACAGTAGATGGTAGACCAGGGTAATATAATGACAGTAGATGGTAGACCAGGGTAATATAATGACAGTAGAGACCAGGGTAATACAATGACAGTAGAGGTTAGACCAGGGTAATATAATGACAGTAGAGGTAGACCAGGGTAATATAATGACAGTGATGGTAGACCAGGGGTAATATATGACAGTAGATGGTAGACCAGGTAATATAATGACAGGAGATTGTCGACCAAGGTAATATAATGACAGTAGATTGGTAGACCAGGTAATATAATGACGTAGATGGCCCATAGACAGGGTATCTAAGACAGTAGAGGGAGACCAGGGGAGATCAGGGTAATATAATGAGCAGTAGATGGTAGACCAGGGTATATAATGACAGTAGAATTGTAGACCAGGGTAATATAATGACAGTAGATTGTAGACCAGGTGGTAATATATGTCAATAGAGGGTAGACCAGGGTAATATAATGACAGTAGATGGCTAGACAGGGTAATATAATGATAGTAGATGTAGACCAGGGTAATATCATGTCAATAGGGGGTAGACCAGGGAATATAATGACAGTAGAGGTTAGACCAGGGTAATATAATGACAGTAGATGGTAGACCAGGGTAATATAATGACAGTAGAGACCAGGGTAATACAATTACAGTAGAGGTTAGACCAGGGTAATATAATGACAGTAGATGGTAGACCAGGGTAATATAATGACAGTAGAGACCAGGGTAATATAATGACAGTAGAGGGTAGACCAGGGTAATATAATGACAGTAGATTGTAGACCAGGGTAATATAATGACAGGAGATTGTAGACCAGGGTAATATAATGACAGTAGATGGTAGACCAGGGTAATATAATGACAGTAGATGGTAGACCAGGGTAATATAATGACAGTAGGGGAGACCAGGGGAGACCAGGGTAATATAATGACAGTAGATGGTAGACCAGGGTAATATAATGACAGTAGAGACCAGGGTAATATAATGACAGTAGAGGTTAGACCAGGGTAATATAATGACAGTAGAGGTTAGACCAGGGTAATATAATGACAGTAGAGGTAGACCAGGGTAATATAATGACAGTAGATGGTAGACCAGGGTAATATAATGACAGTAGATGGTAGACCAGGGTAATATAATGACAGGAGATTGTAGACCAGGGTAATATAATGACAGTAGATGGTAGACCAGGGTAATATAATGACAGTAGATGGTAGACCAGGGTAATATAATGACAGTAGAGGGGAGACCAGGGGAGATCAGGGTAATATAATGACAGTAGATGGTAGACCAGGGTAATATAATGACAGTAGATTGTAGACCAGGGTAATATAATGACAGTAGATTGTAGACCAGGGTAATATCATGACAGTAGAGGGTAGACCAGGGTAATATAATGACAGTAGATGGTAGACCAGGGTAATATAATGACAGTAGATGGTAGACCAGGGTAATATAATGACAGTAGAGACCAGGGTAATACAATGACAGTAGAGGGTAGACCAGGGTAATATAATGACAGTAGATTGTAGACCAGGGTAATATAATGACAATAGGGGTAGACCAGGGTAATATAATGACAGTAGAGGTTAGACCAGGGTAATATAATGACAGTAGATGGTAGACCAGGGTAATATAATGACAGTAGAGACCAGGGTAATACAATGACAGTAGAGGTTAGACCAGGGTAATATAATGACAGTAGATGGTAGACCAGGGTAATATAATGACAGTAGATGACTCTGGTAATCCAATTACAGTAGAGGTAGATAGGGTAATATAATGACAGTAGATGGTAGACCAGGGTAATATAATGACAGTAGATGGTAGACCAGGGTAATATAATGATAGTAGATGGTAGACCAGGGTAATCTAATGACAGTAGAGGACTAGGGTAATACAATGACAGTTAGAAGGGTAGACCAGGGTAATATCATGACAGTTAGATTGTAGACCAGGTAATCATGTCAATAGGGGGTAGACCAGGGTAATATAATGACAGTAGAGGTTAGACCAGGGTAATATAATGACAGTAGAGACCAGGGTAATACAATTACAGTAGAGGTTAGACCAGGGTAATATAATGACTAGGAGATTGTAGACCAGGGTAATATAATGACAGTAGACCAGGGTAATATAATGACAGTAGATGGTAGACCAGGGTAATATAATGACAGTAGATGGTAGACCAGGGTAATATAATGACAGTAGAGACCAGGGTAATACAATGACAGTAGAGGTTAGACCAGGGTAATATAATGACAGTAGAGGTTAGACCAGGGTAAGATAATGACAGGTGATGGTAGACCAGGGTAATATAATGACAGTAGATGTAGACCAGGGTAATATAATGACAGGAGATTGTAGACCAAGGTAATATATGACAGTAGATGGTAGACCAGGGTAATATAATGACAGTAGATGGTAGACCAGGGTAATATAATGACAGTAGAGGGGAGACCAGGGGAGATCAGGGTAATATAATGACAGTAGATGGTAGACCAGGGTAATATAATGACAGTAGATTGTAGACCAGGGTAATATAATGACAGTAGATTGTAGACCAGGGTAATATCATGTCAATAGAGGGTAGACCAGGGTAATATAATGACAGTAGATGGTAGACCAGGGTAATATAATGATAGTAGATGGTAGACCAGGGTAATATCATGTCAATAGGGGGTAGACCAGGGTAATATAATGACAGTAGAGGTTAGACCAGGGTAATATAATGACAGTAGATGGTAGACCAGGGTAATATAATGACAGTAGAGACCAGGGTAATACAATTACAGTAGAGGTTAGACCAGGGTAATATAATGACAGTAGATGGTAGACCAGGGTAATATAATGACAGTAGAGACCATGGTAATCCAATTACAGTAGAGGGGAGACCAGGGTAATATAATGACAATAGATTGTAGACCAGGGTAATATAATGACAGGAGATTGTAGACCAAGGTAATATAATGACAGTAGATGGTAGACCAGGGTAATATAATGACAGTAGATGGTAGACCAGGGTAATATAATGACAGTAGAGGGGAGACCAGGGGAGATCAGGGTAATATAATGACAGTAGATGGTAGACCAGGGTAATATAATGACAGTAGAGACCAGGGTAATACAATGACAGTAGAGGTTAGACCAGGGTAATATAATGACAGTAGAGGTTAGACCAGGGTAAGATAATGACAGTAGATGGTAGACCAGTGTAATATAATGACAGTAGATGGTAGACCAGGGTAATATAATGACAGTATGATGGTAGACCAGGGTAATATGACAGTAGATGGTATACCAGGGTAATACAATGACAGTAGAGGTTAGACCAGGGTAATATAATGACAGTAGATTGTAGACCAGGGTAATATAATGACAGGAGATTGTAGACCAGGGTAATATAATGACAGTAGATGGTAGACCAGGGTAATATAATGACAGTAGAGACCAGGGTATGCAATGACAGTAGAGGTTAGACCACGGTAATATAATGACAGTATAGGGTAGACCATGGTAATATAATGACAGTAGATGGTAGACCAGGGTAATGTAATGACAGTAGATGATAGACCAGGATAATATAATGACAGTAGAGGGTAGACCAGGGTAATATAATGACCGTAGATGGTAGACCAGGGTAATATAATGACAGTAGATGATAGACCAGGATAATATAATGACAGTAGAGGGGAGACCAGGGTAATATAATGACAATAGATTGTAGACCAGGGTAATATAATGACAGGAGATTGTAGACCAAGGTAATATAATGACAGTAGATGGTAGACCAGGGTAATATAATGACAGTAGATGGTAGACCAGGGTAATATAATGACAGTAGAGGGGAGACCAGGGGAGATCAGGGTAATATAATGACAGTAGATGGTAGACCAGGGTAATATAATGACAGTAGATTGTAGACCAGGGTAATATAATGACAGCAGATTGTAGACCAGGGTAATATCATGTCAATAGAGGGTAGACCAGGGTAATATAATGACAGTAGATGGTAGACCAGGGTAATATAATGATAGTAGATGGTAGACCAGGGTAATATAATGACAGTAGAGACTAGGGTAATACAATGACAGTAGAAGGGTAGACCAGGGTAATATCATGACAGTAGATTGTAGACCAGGGTAATATCATGTCAATAGGGGTAGACCAGGGTAATATAATGACAGTAGAGGTTAGACCAGGGTAATATAATGACAGTAGAGACCAGGGTAATACAATTACAGTAGAGGTTAGACCAGGGTAATATAATGACAGTAGATGGTAGACCAGGGTAATATAATGAAAGTAGAGACCAGGGTAATACAATTACAGTAGAGGTTAGATCAGGGTAATATAATGACAGTAGATGGTAGACCAGGGTAATATAATGACAGGAGATTGTAGACCAGGGTAATATAATGACAGTAGACCAGGGTAATATAATGACAGTAGATGGTAGACCAGGGTAATATAATGACAGTAGATGGTAGACCAGGGTAATATAATGACATAGAGACCAGGGTAATACAATGACAGTAGAGGTTAGACCAGGGTAATATAATGACAGTAGAGGTTAGACCAGGGTAAGATAATGACAGTAGATGGTAGACCAGGGTAATATAATGACAGTAGATGGTAGACCATATAATGACAGAGATTGTAGACCAAGGTAATAATGACAGTAGTGGTAGACCAGGTAATATAATGACAGTAGATGGTAGACCAGGGTAATATAATGACAGTAGATGGTAGACCAGGGTAATATGACAGTAGATGGTATACCAGGGTAATACAATGACAGTAGAGGTTAGACCAGGGTAATATAATGACAGTAGATTGTAGACCAGGGTAATATAATGACAGGAGATTGTAGACCAGGGTAATATAATGACAGTAGATGGTAGACCAGGGTAATATAATGACAGTAGAGACCAGGGTAATATAATGACAGTAGAAGGTAGACCAGGGTAATATAATGACAGTAGAGACCAGGGTAATGCAATGACAGTAGAGGTTAGACCAGGGTAATATAATGACAGTATAGGGTAGACCATGGTAATATAATGACAGTAGATGGTAGACCAGGGTAATGTAATGACAGTAGATGATAGACCAGGATAATATAATGACAGTAGAGGGTAGACCAGGGTAATATAATGACCGTAGATGGTAGACCAGGGTAATATAATGACAGTAGATGATATACCAGGATAATATAATGACAGTAGAGGGGAGACCAGGGTAATATAATGACAATAGATTGTAGACCAGGGTAATATAATGACAGGAGATTGTAGACCAAGGTAATATAATGACAGTAGATGGTAGACCAGGGTAATATAATGACAGTAGATGGTAGACCAGGGTAATATAATGACAGTAGAGGGAGACCAGGGGAGATCAGGGTAATATAATGACAGTAGATGGTAGACCAGGGTAATATAATGACAGTAGATTGTAGACCAGGGTAATATAATGACAGCAGATTGTAGACCAGGGTAATATCATGTCAATAGAGGGTAGACCAGGGTGATATAATGACAGTAGATGGTAGACCAGGGTAATATAATGATAGTAGATGGTAGACCAGGGTAATATAATGACAGTAGAGACTAGGGTAATACAATTACAGTAGAAGGGTAGACCAGGGTAATATCATGACAGTAGATTGTAGACCAGGGTAATATCATGTCAATAGGGGTAGACCAGGGTAATATAATGACAGTAGAGGTTAGACCAGGGTAATATAATGACAGTAGAGACCAGGGTAATACAATTACAGTAGAGGTTAGACCAGGGTAATATAATGACAGTAGATGGTAGACCAGGGTAATATAATGACAGTAGAGACCAGGGTAATACAATTACAGTAGAGGTTAGATCAGGGTAATATAATGACAGTAGATGGTAGACCAGGGTAATATAATGACAGGAGATTGTAGAACAGGGTAATATAATGACAGTAGACCAGGGTAATATAATGACAGTAGATGGTAGACCAGGGTAATATAATGACAGTAGATGGTAGACCAGGGTAATATAATGACAGTAGAGACCAGGGTAATACAATGACAGTAGAGGTTAGACCAGGGTAATATAATGACAGTAGAGGGTAGACCAGGGTAAGATAATGACAGTAGATGGTAGACCAGGGTAATATAATGACAGTAGATGGTAGACCAGGGTAATATAATGACAGGAGATTGTAGACCAAGGTAATATAATGACAGTAGATGGTAGACCAGGGTAATATAATGACAGTAGATGGTAGACCAGGGTAATATATGACAGTAGAGGGAGACCAGGGGAGATCAGGGTAATATAATGACAGTAGATGGTAGACCAGGGTACATAATGACAGTAGATTGTAGACCAGGGTAATATAATGACAGTAGATAATATCAGACATCACCAGGGTAATATCATGTCAATAGAGGGTAGACCAGGGTAATATAATGACAGTAGATGGTAGACCAGGGTAATATAATGACAGTAGAGACCAGGGTAATACAATGACAGTAGAGGGTAGACCAGGGTAATATAATGACAGTAGATTGTAGACCAGGGTAATATCATGTCAATAGGGGGTAGACCAGGGTAATATAATGACAGTAGAGGTTAGACCAGGGTAATATAATGACAGTAGATGGTAGACCAGGGTAATATAATGACAGTAGAGACCAGGGTAATACAATGACAGTAGAGGTTAGACCAGGGTAATATAATGACAGTAGATGGTAGACCAGGGTAATATAATGACAGTAGAGACCAGGGTAATACAATTACAGTAGAGGTTAGACCAGGGTAATATAATGACAGTAGAGGGTAGACCAGGGTAATATAATGACAGTAGATGGTAGACCAGGGTAATATAATGACAGTAGATGGTAGACCAGGGTAATATAATGACAGTAGAGGGAGACCAGGGTAATATAATGACAGTAGATGTAGACCAGGGTAATATAATGACAGTAGATTGTAGACCAGGGTAATATAATGACAGTAGATGGTAGACCAGGGTAATATAATGACAGTAGATGGTAGACCAGGGTAATATAATGACAGTAGAGGGAGACCAGGGGAGATCAGGGTAATATAATGACAGTAGATGGTAGACCAGGGTAATATAATGACAGTAGATGGTAGACCAGGGTAATATAATGACAGTAGATTGTAGACCAGGGTAATATAATGACAGTAGAGGGTAGACCAGGGTAATATAATGACAGTAGATGGTAGACCAGGGTAATATAATGACAGTAGATGGTAGACCAGGGTAATATAATGACAGTAGAGACCAGGGTAATACAATGACAGTAGAGGGTAGACCAGGGTAATATAATGACAGTAGATTGTAGACCAGGGTAATATAATGACAGTAGGGGTAGACCAGGGTAATATAATGACAGTAGAGGTAGACCAGGGTAATATAATGACAGTAGAGACCAGGGTAATACAATGACAGTAGAGGTTAGACCAGGGTAATATAATGACAGTAGATGGTAGACCAGGGTAATATAATGACAGTAGAGACCAGGGTAATACAATGACAGTAGAGGTAGACCAGGGTAATATAATGACAGTAGATGGTAGACCAGGGTAATATAATGACAGGAGATTGTAGACCAGGGTAATATAATGACAGTAGACCAGGGTAATATAATGACAGTAGATGGTAGACCAGGGTAATATAATGACAGTAGATGGTAGACCAGGGTAATATAATGACAGTAGAGACCAGGGTAATACAATGACAGTAGAGGTTAGACCAGGGTAATATAATGACAGTAGAGGTTAGACCAGGGTAATATAATGACAGTAGATGGTAGACCAGGGTAATATAATGACAGTAGATGGTAGACCAGGGTAATATAATGACAGTAGATTGTAGACCAGGGTAATATAATGACAGTAGATGGTAGACCAGGGTAATATAATGACAGTAGATGGTAGACCAGGGTAATATAATGACAGTAGAGTAGGGTAGACCAGGGTAATATAATGACAGTAGGATGGTAGACCAGGGTAATATAATGACAGTAGATGGTAGACCAGGGTAATATAATGACAGTAGATTAATATCATCACCAGGGTAATATAATGACAGTAGATGGTAGACCAGGGTAATATAATGACAGTAGATGGTAGACCAGGGTAATATAATGACAGTAGAGACCAGGGTAATATAATGACAGTAGAGGGTAGACCAGGGTAATATAATGACAGTAGATGGTAGACCAGGGTAATATAATGACAGTAGGGTAGACCAGGGTAATATAATGACAGTAGAGGTAGACCAGGGTAATATAATGACAGTAGATGGTAGACCAGGGTAATATAATGACAGTAGAGACCAGGGTAATACAATGACAGTAGAGGTTAGACCAGGGTAATATAATGACAGTAGATGGTAGACCAGGGTAATATAATGACAGTAGAGACCATGGTAATACAATGACAGTAGAGGTTAGACCAGGGTAATATAATGACAGTAGATGGTAGACCAGGGTAATATAATGACAGTAGATGGTAGACCAGGGTAATATAATGACAGTAGATGGTAGACCAGGGTAATATAATGACAGTAGAGACCAGGGTAATACAATGACAGTAGAAGGTAGACCAGGGTAATATAATGACAGTAGATTGTAGACCAGGGTAATATAATGACAAGTAGGGGTAGACCAGGGTAATATAATGACAGTAGAGGTTAGACCAGGGTAATATAATGACAGTAGAGACCAGGGTAATACAATGACAGTAGAGGTTAGACCAGGGTAATATAATGACAGTAGATGGTAGACCAGGGTAATATAATGACAGTAGAGACCAGGGTAATACAATGACAGTAGAGGTTAGACCAGGGTAATATAATGACAGTAGATGGTAGACCAGGGTAATATAATGACAGTAGATTGTAGACCAGGGTAATATAATGACAGTAGACCAGGGTAATATAATGACAGTAGATGGTAGACCAGGGTAATATAATGACAGTAGATGGTAGACCAGGGTAATATAATGACAGTAGAGACCAGGGTAATATAATGACAGTAGAGGTTAGACCAGGGTAATATAATGACAGTATAATGTAGACCAGGGTAATATAATGACAGTAGATGGTAGACCAGGGTAATATAATGACAGTAGATGGTAGACCAGGGTAATATAATGACAGTAGATGGTAGACCAGGGTAATATAATGACAGTAGATGATAGACCAGGGTAATATAATGACAGTAGAGGGTAGACCAGGGTAATATAATGACAGTAGATGGTAGACCAGGGTAATGTAATGACAGTAGATGGTAGACCAGGGTAATATAATGACAGTAGAGACCAGGGTAATATAATGACAGTAGAGGTTAGACCAGGGTAATATAATGACAGTAGATGGTAGACCAGGGTAATATAATGACAGTAGAGGGTAGACCAGGGTAATATAATGACAGTAGAGGTAGACCAGGGTAATATAATGACAGTAGATGGTAGACCAGGGTAATATAATGACAGTAGAGACCAGGGTAATACAATGACAGTAGAGGTTAGACCAGGGTAATATAATGACAGTAGATGGTAGACCAGGGTAATATAATGACAGTAGAGACCAGGGTAATATAATGACAGTAGAGGTTAGACCAGGGTAATATAATGACAGTAGATGGTAGACCAGGGTAATATAATGACAGTAGATGGTAGACCAGGGTAATATAATGACAGTAGATGGTAGACCAGGGTAATATAATGACAGTAGAGACCAGGGTAATATAATGACAGTAGAGGGTAGACCAGGGTAATATAATGACAGTAGATGGTAGACCAGGGTAATATAATGACAGTAGGGGGTAGACCAGGGTAATATAATGACAGTAGAGGTAGACCAGGGTAATATAATGACAGTAGAGACCAGGGTAATATAATGACAGTAGAGGTAGACCAGGGTAATATAATGACAGTAGATGGTAGACCAGGGTAATATAATGACAGTAGAGACCAGGGTAATACAATGACAGTAGAGTTAGACCAGGGTAATATAATGACAGTAGATGGTAGACCAGGGTAATATAATGACAGTAGATTGTAGACCAGGGTAATATAATGACAGTAGACCAGGGTAATATAATGACAGTAGATGGTAGACCAGGGTAATATAATGACAGTAGATGGTAGACCAGGGTAATATAATGACAGTAGAGACCAGGGTAATACAATGACAGTAGAGGTTAGACCAGGGTAATATAATGACAGTAGAGGTTAGACCAGGGTAATATAATGACAGTAGATGGTAGACCAGGGTAATATAATGACAGTAGATGGTAGACCAGGGTAATATAATGACAGTAGATTGTAGACCAGGGTAATATAATGACAGTAGATGGTAGACCAGGGTAATATAATGACAGTAGATGGTAGACCAGGGTAATATAATGACAGTAGAGGGGAGACCAGGGGAGATCAGGGTAATATAATGACAGTAGATGGTAGACCAGGGTAATATAATGACAGTAGATTGTAGACCAGGGTAATATAATGACAGTAGATTGTAGACCAGGGTAATATAATGACAGTAGAGGGTAGACCAGGGTAATATAATGACAGTAGAGGTAGACCAGGGTAATATAATGACAGTAGAGACCAGGGTAATACAATGACAGTAGAGGTTAGACCAGGGTAATATAATGACAGTAGATGGTAGACCAGGGTAATATAATGACAGTAGAGACCAGGGTAATAATACAATGACAGTAGAGGTTAGACCAGGGTAATATAATGACAGTAGATGGTAGACCAGGGTAATATAATGACAGTAGATTGTAGACCAGGGTAATATAATGACAGTAGACCAGGGTAATATAATGACAGTAGATGGTAGACCAGGGTAATATAATGACAGTAGATGGTAGACCAGGGTAATATAATGACAGTAGAGACCAGGGTAATACAATGACAGTAGAGGTTAGACCAGGGTAATATAATGACAGTAGAGGTAGACCAGGGTAATATAATGACAGTAGATGGTAGACCAGGGTAATATAATGACAGTAGATGGTAGACCAGGGTAATATAATGACAGTAGATTGTAGACCAGGGTAATATAATGACAGTAGATGGTAGACCAGGGTAATATAATGACAGTAGATGGTAGACCAGGGTAATATAATGACAGTAGGGGAGACCAGGGGAGACCAGGGTAATATAATGACAGTAGATGGTAGACCAGGGTAATATAATGACAGTAGATTGTAGACCAGGGTAATATAATGACAGTAGATTAATATATGTAGACCAGGGTAATATAATGACAGTAGAGGGTAGACCAGGGTAATATA
Source organism: Oncorhynchus kisutch (assembly GCF_002021735.2). Classification (NCBI taxonomy): domain Eukaryota; kingdom Metazoa; phylum Chordata; class Actinopteri; order Salmoniformes; family Salmonidae; genus Oncorhynchus; species Oncorhynchus kisutch. The sequence continues at coordinate 63,296 of NW_022262880.1, read as the reverse complement.
ATGACAGTAGATGGTAGACCAGGGTAATATAATGACAGTAGAGACCAGGGTAATACAATGACAGTAGAGGGTAGACCAGGGTAATATAATGACAGTAGATTGTAGACCAGGGTAATAATCATGACAGTAGGGGGTAGACCAGGGTAATATAATGACAGTAGAGGTAGACCAGGGTAATATAATGACAGTAGAGACCAGGGTAATACAATGACAGTAGAGGTTAGACCAGGGTAATATAATGACAGTAGATGGTAGACCAGGGTAATATAATGACAGTAGAGACCAGGGTAATACAATGACAGTAGAGGTTAGACCAGGGTAATATAATGACAGTAGATGGTAGACCAGGGTAATATAATGACAGGAGATTGTAGACCAGGGTAAATATAATGACAGTAGACCAGGGTAATATAATGACAGTAGATGGTAGACCAGGGTAATATAATGACAGTAGATGGTAGACCAGGGTAATATAATGACAGTAGAGACCAGGGTAATACAATGACAGTAGAGGTTAGACCAGGGTAATATAATGACAGTAGAGGTTAGACCAGGGTAATATAATGACAGTAGATGGTAGACCAGGGTAATATAATGACAGTAGATGGTAGACCAGGGTAATATAATGACAGTAGATTGTAGACCAGGTAATATAATGACAGTAGATGGTAGACCAGGGTAATATAATGACAGTAGATGGTAGACCAGGGTAATATAATGACAGTAGAGGGGAGACCAGGGAGATCAGGGTAATATAATGACAGTAGATGGTAGACCAGGGTAATATAATGACAGTAGATGTAGACCAGGGTAATATAATGACAGTAGATTGTAGACCAGGGTAATATCATGACAGTAGAGGGTAGACCAGGGTAATATAATGACAGTAGATGGTAGACCAGGGTAATATAATGACAGTAGATGGTAGACCAGGGTAATATAATGACAGTAGAGACCAGGGTAATACAATGACAGTAGAGGGTAGACCAGGGTAATATAATGACAGTAGATTGTAGACCAGGGTAATATAATGACAGTAGGGGGTAGACCAGGGTAATATAATGACAGTAGAGGTTAGACCAGGGTAATATAATGACAGTAGATGGTAGACCAGGGTAATATAATGACAGTAGAGACCAGGGTAATACAATGACAGTAGAGGGTAGACCAGGGTAATATAATGACAGTAGATTGTAGACCAGGGTAATATAATGACAGTAGATTGTAGACCAGGGTAATATAATGACAGTAGATGGTAGACCAGGGTAATATAATGACAGGAGATGGTAGACCAGGGTAATATAATGACAGTAGAGGGAGACCAGGGGAGACCAGGGTAATATAATGACAGTAGATGGTAGACCAGGGTAATATAATGACAGTAGAGACCAGGGTAATATAATGACAGTAGAGGTTAGACCAGGGTAATATAATGACAGTAGAGGTAGACCAGGGTAATATAATGACAGTAGATGGTAGACCAGGGTAATATAATGACAGTAGATGGTAGACCAGGGTAATATAATGACAGTAGATGGTAGACCAGGGTAATATAATGACAGTAGATGTAGACCAGGGTAATATAATGACAGTAGATGGTAGACCAGGGTAATATAATGACAGTAGAGACCAGGGTAATATAATGACAGTAGAGACCAGGGTAATGCAATGACAGTAGAGGTTAGACCAGGGTAATATAATGACAGTAGAGGGTAGACCAGGTAATATAATGACAGTAGATGGTAGACCAGGGTAATATAATGACAGTAGATGATAGACCAGGGTAATATAATGACAGTAGAGGTAGACCAGGGTAATATAATGACAGTAGATGGTAGACCAGGGTAATATAATGACAGTAGAGATAGACCAGGATAATATAATGACAGTAGAGGGTAGACCAGGGTAATATAATGACAGTAGATGTAGACCAGGGTAATATAATGACAGGAGATTGTAGACCAGGTAATATAATGACAGTAGATGGTAGACCAGGGTAATATAATGACAGTAGATGGTAGACCAGGGTAATATAATGACAGTAGAGGGAGACCAGGGGAGATCAGGGTAATATAATGACAGTAGATGGTAGACCAGGGTAATATAATGACAGTAGATGTAGACCAGGGTAATATAATGACAGTAGATTGTAGACCAGGGTAATATAATGACAGTAGAGGTAGACCAGGGTAATATAATGACAGTAGATGGTAGACCAGGGTAATATAATGACAGTAGATGGTAGACCAGGGTAATATAATGACAGTAGAGACCAGGGTAATATAATGACAGTAGAGGGTAGACCAGGGTAATATCATGACAGTAGATTGTAGACCAGGGTAATATAATGACAGTAGAGGTTAGACCAGGGTAATATAATGACAGTAGAGGTTAGACCAGGGTAATATAATGACAGTAGAGACCAGGGTAATACAATGACAGTAGAGGTTAGACCAGGGTAATATAATGACAGTAGATGGTAGACCAGGGTAATATAATGACAGTAGAGACCAGGGTAATACAATGACAGTAGAGGGTAGACCAGGGTAATATAATGACAGTAGATGGTAGACCAGGGTAATATAATGACAGTAGATGTAGACCAGGGTAAATATAATGACAGTAGACCAGGGTAATATAATGACAGTAGAGGGTAGACCAGGGTAATATAATGACAGTAGATGGTAGACCAGGGTAATATAATGACAGTAGAGACCAGGGTAATATAATGACAGTAGAGGTTAGACCAGGGTAATATAATGACAGTAGAGGTTAGACCAGGGTAATATAATGACAGTAGATGGTAGACCAGGGTAATATAATGACAGTAGATGGTAGACCAGGGGTAATATAATGACAGTAGATTGTAGACCAGGGTAATATAATGACAGTAGATGGTAGACCAGGGTAATATAATGACAGTAGATGGTAGACCAGGGTAATATAATGACAGTAGAGGGGAGACCAGGGGAGATCAGGGTAATATAATGACAGTAGATGGTAGACCAGGGTAATATAATGACAGTAGAAGGGTAGACCAGGGTAATATAATGACAGTAGATTGTAGACCAGGGTAATATAATGACAGTAGAGGGTAGACCAGGGTAATATAATGACAGTAGATGGTAGACCAGGGTAATATAATGACAGTAGATGGTAGACCAGGGTAATATAATGACAGTAGAGACCAGGGTAATACAATGACAGTAGAGGTAGACCAGGGTAATATAATGACAGTAGATTGTAGACCAGGGTAATATCATGACAGTAGGGGTAGACCAGGGTAATATAATGACAGTAGAGGTTAGACCAGGGTAATATAATGACAGTAGATGGTAGACCAGGGTAATATAATGACAGTAGAGACCAGGGTAATACAATGACAGTAGAGGTTAGACCAGGGTAATATAATGACAGTAGATGGTAGACCAGGGTAATATAATGACAGTAGAGACCAGGGTAATACAATGACAGTAGAGGTTAGACCAGGGTAATATAATGACAGTAGATGGTAGACCAGGGTAATATAATGACAGTAGAGACCAGGGTAATATAATGACAGTAGGTTAGACCAGGGTAATATAATGACAGTAGATGGTAGACCAGGGTAATATAATGACAGATTGTAGACCAGGGTAATATAATGACAGTAGACCAGGGTAATATAATGACAGTAGATGGTAGACCAGGGTAATATAATGACAGTAGATGGTAGACCAGGGTAATATAATGACAGTAGAGACCAGGGTAATATAATGACAGTAGAGGTAGACCAGGGTAATATAATGACAGTAGAGGTTAGACCAGGGTAATATAATGACAGTAGATGGTAGACCAGGGTAATATAATGACAGTAGATGGTAGACCAGGGTAATATAATGACAGTAGATGGTAGACCAGGGTAATATAATGACAGTAGATGGTAGACCAGGGTAATATAATGACAGTAGATGGTAGACCAGGGTAATATAATGACAGTAGAGATCCAGGGTAATATAATGACAGTAGATGGTAGACCAGGGTAATATAATGACAGTAGAGTAGACCAGGGTAATATAATGACAGTAGAGGTAGACCAGGGTAATATAATGACAGTAGAGGGTAGACCAGGGTAATATAATGACAGTAGATGGTAGACCAGGGTAATATAATGACAGTAGATGGTAGACCAGGGTAATATAATGACAGTAGAGACCAGGGTAATACAATGACAGTAGAGGGTAGACCAGGGTAATATAATGACAGTAGATTGTAGACCAGGGTAATATCATGACAGTAGGGGTAGACCAGGGTAATATAATGACAGTAGAGGTTAGACCAGGGTAATATAATGACAGTAGATGGTAGACCAGGGTAATATAATGACAGTAGAGACCAGGGTAATATAATGACAGTAGAGGTTAGACCAGGGTAATATAATGACAGTAGATGGTAGACCAGGGTAATATAATGACAGTAGAGACCAGGTAATACAATGACAGTAGAGGTAGACCAGGGTAATATAATGACAGTAGATGGTAGACCAGGGTAATATAATGACAGTAGATTGTAGACCAGGGTAATATAATGACAGTAGATGGTAGACCAGGGTAATATAATGACAGTAGATGGTAGACCAGGGTAATATAATGACAGTAGAGACCAGGGTAATATAATGACAGTAGAGGTTAGACCAGGGTAATATAATGACAGTAGAGGTTAGACCAGGGTAATATAATGACAGTAGATGGTAGACCAGGGTAATATAATGACAGTAGATGGTAGACCAGGGTAATATAATGACAGTAGATGGTAGACCAGGGTAATATGACAGTAGATGGTATACCAGGGTAATACAATGACAGTAGAGGTTAGACCAGGGTAATATAATGACAGTAGATGTAGACCAGGGTAATATAATGACAGGAGATTGTAGACCAGGGTAATATAATGACAGTAGATGGTAGACCAGGGTAATATAATGACAGTAGAGACCAGGGTAATATAATGACAGTAGAAGGTAGACCAGGGTAATATAATGACAGTAGAGACCAGGGTAATGCAATGACAGTAGAGGTTAGACCAGGGTAATATAATGACAGTATAGGGTAGACCATGGTAATATAATGACAGTAGATGGTAGACCAGGGTAATGTAATGACAGTAGATGATAGACCAGGATAATATAATGACAGTAGAGGGTAGACCAGGGTAATATAATGACCGTAGATGGTAGACCAGGGTAATATAATGACAGTAGATGATAGACCAGGATAATATAATGACAGTAGAGGGGAGACCAGGGTAATATAATGACAGTAGATTGTAGACCAGGGTAATATAATGACAGTAGATTGTAGACCAAGGTAATATAATGACAGTAGATGGTAGACCAGGGTAATATAATGACAGTAGATGGTAGACCAGGGTAATATAATGACAGTAGAGGGGAGACCAGGGGAGATCAGGGTAATATAATGACAGTAGATGGTAGACCAGGGTAATATAATGACAGTAGAGACCAGGGTAATACAATGACAGTAGAGGTAGACCAGGGTAATATAATGACAGTAGAGGTAGACCAGGGTAATATAATGACAGTAGATGGTAGACCAGGGTAATATAATGACAGTAGATGGTAGACCAGGGTAAATAATGACAGTAGATGGTAGACCAGGGTAATATAATGACAGTAGAGGTAGACCAGGGTAATATAATGACAGTAGATTGGTAGACCAGGGTAATATAATGACAGTAGATGGTAGACCAGGGTAATATAATGACAGTAGATGGTAGACCAGGGTAATATAATGACAGTAGAGACCAGGGTAATATAATGACAGTAGAGGTAGACCAGGGTAATATAATGACAGTAGATGGTAGACCAGGGTAATATAATGACAGTAGATGGTAGACCAGGGTAATATAATGACAGTAGAGGGTAGACCAGGGTAATATAATGACAGTAGATGGTAGACCAGGGTAATATAATGACAGTAGATGGTAGACCAGGGTAATATAATGACAGTAGAGGGAGACCAGGGGAGATCAGGGTAATATAATGACAGTAGATGGTAGACCAGGGTAATATAATGACAGTAGATGGTAGACCAGGGTAATATAATGACAGTAGAGACCAGGGTAATATAATGACAGTAGAGGGTAGACCAGGGTAATATAATGACAGTAGATTGTAGACCAGGGTAATATAATGACAGTAGAGGGTAGACCAGGGTAATATAATGACAGTAGAGGTAGACCAGGGTAATATAATGACAGTAGAGACCAGGGTAATACAATGACAGTAGAGGTTAGACCAGGGTAATATAATGACAGTAGATGGTAGACCAGGGTAATATAATGACAGTAGAGACCAGGGTAATATAATGACAGTAGAGGTAGACCAGGGTAATATAATGACAGTAGATGGTAGACCAGGGTAATATAATGACAGTAGATGGTAGACCAGGGTAATATAATGACAGTAGACCAGGGTAATATAATGACAGTAGATGGTAGACCAGGGTAATATAATGACAGTAGATGGTAGACCAGGGTAATATAATGACAGTAGAGACCAGGGTAATATAATGACAGTAGAGGTAGACCAGGGTAATATAATGACAGTAGATGGTAGACCAGGGTAATATAATGACAGTAGATGGTAGACCAGGGTAATATAATGACAGTAGATGGTAGACCAGGGTAATATAATGACAGGAGATGGTAGACCAGGGTAATATAATGACAGTAGATGGTAGACCAGGGTAATATAATGACAGTAGATGGTAGACCAGGGTAATATAATGACAGTAGAGGGTAATATAATGACAGTAGATGGTAGACCAGGGTAATATAATGACAGTAGATGTAGACCAGGTTAATATAATGCCAGTAGATTGTAGACCAGGGTAATATAATGACAGTAGAAGGTAGACCAGGGTAATATAATGACAGTAGATGGTAGACCAGGGTAATATAATGACAGTAGATGGTAGACCAGGGTAATATAATGACAGTAGAGACCAGGGTAATACAATGACAGTAGAGGGTAGACCAGGGTAATATAATGACAGTAGATTGTAGACCAGGGTAATATCATGTCAATAGGGGGTAGACCAGGGTAATATAATGACAGTAGAGGTAGACCAGGGTAATATAATGACAGTAGATGGTAGACCAGGGTAATATAATGACAGTAGAGACCAGGGTAATACAATGACAGTAGAGGTTAGACCAGGGTAATATAATGACAGTAGATGGTAGACCAGGGTAATATAATGACAGTAGAGACCAGGGTAATACAATGACAGTAGAGGTTAGACCAGGGTAATATAATGACAGTAGATGGTAGACCAGGGTAATATAATGACAGGAGATTGTAGACCAGGGTAATATAATGACAGTAGACCAGGGTAATATAATGACAGTAGATGGTAGACCAGGGTAATATAATGACAGTAGATGGTAGACCAGGGTAATATAATGACAGTAGAGACCAGGGTAATATAATGACAGTAGAGGTTAGACCAGGGTAATATAATGACAGTAGAGGTAGACCAGGGTAAGATAATGACAGTAGATGGTAGACCAGGGTAATATAATGACAGTAGATGGTAGACCAGGGTAATATAATGACAGTAGATGGTAGACCAGGGTAATATGACAGTAGATGGTATACCAGGGTAATACAATGACAGTAGAGGTTAGACCAGGGTAATATAATGACAGTAGATTGTAGACCAGGGTAATATAATGACAGGAGATTGTAGACCAGGGTAATATAATGACAGTAGATGGTAGACCAGGGTAATATAATGACAGTAGAGACCAGGGTAATATAATGACAGTAGAAGGTAGACCAGGGTAATATAATGACAGTAGAGACCAGGGTAATGCAATGACAGTAGAGGTTAGACCAGGGTAATATAATGACAGTATAGGTAGACCAGGGTAATATAATGACAGTAGATGGTAGACCAGGGTAATGTAATGACAGTAGATGATAGACCAGGGTAATATAATGACAGTAGAGGGTAGACCAGGGTAATATAATGACAGTAGATGGTAGACCAGGGTAATATAATGACAGTAGATGATAGACCAGGGTAATATAATGACAGTAGAGGGGAGACCAGGGTAATATAATGACAGTAGATTGTAGACCAGGGTAATATAATGACAGGAGATTGTAGACCAAGGTAATATAATGACAGTAGATGGTAGACCAGGGTAATATAATGACAGTAGATGGTAGACCAGGGTAATATAATGACAGTAGAGGGGAGACCAGGGGAGATCAGGGTAATATAATGACAGTAGATGGTAGACCAGGGTAATATAATGACAGTAGAGACCAGGGTAATACAATGACAGTAGAGGTTAGACCAGGGTAATATAATGACAGTAGAGGTAGACCAGGGTAATATAATGACAGTAGATGGTAGACCAGGGTAATATAATGACAGTAGATGGTAGACCAGGGTAATATAATGACAGTAGATGGTAGACCAGGGTAATATGACAGTAGATGGTAGACCAGGGTAATAATGACAGTAGAGGTTAGACCAGGGTAATATAATGACAGTAGATGGTAGACCAGGGTAATATAATGACAGTAGATTGTAGACCAGGGTAATATAATGACAGTAGATGGTAGACCAGGGTAATATAATGACAGTAGAGACCAGGGTAATATAATGACAGTAGATGGTAGACCAGGGTAATATAATGACAGTAGACCAGGGTAATATAATGACAGTAGAGGTTAGACCAGGGTAATATAATGACAGTAGAGGGTAGACCAGGGTAATATAATGACAGTAGATGGTAGACCAGGGTAATATAATGACAGTAGATGTAGACCAGGGTAATATAATGACAGTAGAGGGTAGACCAGGGTAATATAATGACAGTAGATGGTAGACCAGGGTAATATAATGACAGTAGATGTAGACCAGGTAATATAATGACAGTAGAGGGTAGACCAGGGTAATATAATGACAGTAGATTGTAGACCAGGGTAATATAATGACAGTAGATGTAGACCAGGGTAATATAATGACAGTAGATGGTAGACCAGGGTAATATAATGACAGTAGATGGTAGACCAGGGTAATATAATGACAGTAGAGGGGAGACCAGGGTAGACCAGGGTAATATAATGACAGTAGATGGTAGACCAGGGTAATATAATGACAGTAGATGGTAGACCAGGGTAATATAATGACAGTAGAGAGACCAGGGTAATATAATGACAGTAGAGGGTAGACCAGGGTAATATAATGACAGTAGATTGTAGACCAGGGTAATATAATGACAGTAGGGGTAGACCAGGGTAATATAATGACAGTAGAGGTAGACCAGGGTAATATAATGACAGTAGAGACCAGGGTAATACAATGACAGTAGAGGTTAGACCAGGGTAATATAATGACAGTAGATGGTAGACCAGGGTAATATAATGACAGTAGAGACCAGGGTAATATAATACAATGACAGTAGAGTAGACCAGGGTAATAATGACAGTAGATGGTAGACCAGGGTAATATAATGACAGTAGATGTAGACCAGGGTAATATAATGACAGTAGACCAGGGTAATATAATGACAGTAGATGGTAGACCAGGGTAATATAATGACAGTAGATGGTAGACCAGGGTAATATAATGACAGTAGAGACCAGGGTAATATAATGACAGTAGATGGTAGACCAGGGTAATATAATGACAGTAGAGGTAGACCAGGGTAATATAATGACAGTAGAGGTAGACCAGGGTAATATAATGACAGTAGATGGTAGACCAGGGTAATATAATGACAGTAGATGGTAGACCAGGGTAATATAATGACAGTAGATGGTAGACCAGGGTAATATGACAGTAGATGGTATACCAGGGTAATACAATGACAGTAGAGGTTAGACCAGGGTAATATAATGACAGTAGATTGTAGACCAGGGTAATATAATGACAGTAGATTGTAGACCAGGGTAATATAATGACAGTAGATGGTAGACCAGGGTAATATAATGACAGTAGAGACCAGGGTAATACAATGACAGTAGAGGTTAGACCAGGGTAATATAATGACAGTAGAGACCAGGGTAATGCAATGACAGTAGAGGTTAGACCAGGGTAATATAATGACAGTATAGGGTAGACCATGGTAATATAATGACAGTAGATGGTAGACCAGGGTAATATAATGACAGTAGATGATAGACCAGGGTAATATAATGACAGTAGAGGGTAGACCAGGGTAATATAATGACAGTAGATGGTAGACCAGGGTAATATAATGACAGTAGATGATAGACCAGGGTAATATAATGACAGTAGAGGGGAGACCAGGGTAATATAATGACAGTAGATTGTAGACCAGGGTAATATAATGACAGGAGATTGTAGACCAAGGTAATATAATGACAGTAGATGGTAGACCAGGGTAATATAATGACAGTAGATGGTAGACCAGGGTAATATAATGACAGTAGAGGGGAGACCAGGGGAGATCAGGGTAATATAATGACAGTAGATGGTAGACCAGGGTAATATAATGACAGTAGATTGTAGACCAGGGTAATATAATGACAGTAGATTGTAGACCAGGGTAATATAATGACAGTAGAGGGTAGACCAGGGTAATATAATGACAGTAGATGGTAGACCGGGTAATATAATGACAGTAGATGGTAGACCAGGGTAATATAATGACAGTAGAGACCAGGGTAATAATGACAGTAGAGGGTAGACCAGGGTAATATAATGACAGTAGATTGTAGACCAGGGTAATATAATGACAGTAGGGGGTAGACCAGGGTAATATAATGACAGTAGAGGTAGACCAGGGTAATATAATGACAGTAGAGACCAGGGTAATACAATGACAGTAGAGGTTAGACCAGGGTAATATAATGACAGTAGATGGTAGACCAGGGTAATATAATGACAGTAGAGACCAGGGTAATACAATGACAGTAGAGGTTAGACCAGGGTAATATAATGACAGTAGATGGTAGACCAGGGTAATATAATGACAGGAGATTGTAGACCAGGGTAATATAATGACAGTAGACCAGGGTAATATAATGACAGTAGATGGTAGACCAGGGTAATATAATGACAGTAGATGGTAGACCAGGGTAATATAATGACAGTAGAGACCAGGGTAATATAATGACAGTAGAGGTTAGACCAGGGTAATATAATGACAGTAGAGGTAGACCAGGGTAATATAATGACAGTAGATGGTAGACCAGGGTAATATAATGACAGTAGATGGTAGACCAGGGTAATATAATGACAGTAGATGGTAGACCAGGGTAATATGACAGTAGATGGTAGACCAGGGTAATATAATGACAGTAGAGGTAGACCAGGGTAATATAATGACAGTAGATGGTAGACCAGGGTAATATAATGACAGTAGATGTAGACCAGGGTAATATAATGACAGTAGATGGTAGACCAGGGTAATATAATGACAGTAGAGACCAGGGTAATATAATGACAGTAGAGGTAGACCAGGGTAATATAATGACAGTAGAGGTAGACCAGGGTAATATAATGACAGTAGATGGTAGACCAGGGTAATATGACAGTAGATGGTAGACCAGGGTAATATAATGACAGTAGAGGTAGACCAGGGTAATATAATGACAGTAGATTGTAGACCAGGGTAATATAATGACAGTAGATGTAGACCAGGGTAATATAATGACAGTAGATGGTAGACCAGGGTAATATAATGACAGTAGATGGTAGACCAGGGTAATATAATGACAGTAGAGACCAGGGTAATATAATGACAGTAGAGTAGAGGTTAGACCAGGGTAATATAATGACAGTAGAGGGTAGACCAGGGTAATATAATGACAGTAGATGGTAGACCAGGGTAATATAATGACAGTAGATGGTAGACCAGGGTAATATAATGACAGTAGAGGGTAGACCAGGGTAATATAATGACAGTAGATGGTAGACCAGGGTAATATAATGACAGTAGATGGTAGACCAGGGTAATATAATGACAGTAGAGGGTAGACCAGGGTAATATAATGACAGTAGATGGTAGACCAGGGTAATATAATGACAGTAGATGTAGACCAGGGTAATATAATGACAGTAGATGGTAGACCAGGGTAATATAATGACAGTAGATGGTAGACCAGGGTAATATAATGACAGTAGATTGTAGACCAGGGTAATATAATGACAGTAGAGGGTAGACCAGGGTAATATAATGACAGTAGATGGTAGACCAGGGTAATATAATGACAGTAGATGGTAGACCAGGGTAATATAATGACAGTAGAGACCAGGGTAATATAATGACAGTAGAGGGTAGACCAGGGTAATATAATGACAGTAGATGGTAGACCAGGGTAATATAATGACAGTAGATGGTAGACCAGGGTAATATAATGACAGTAGAGGTAGACCAGGGTAATATAATGACAGTAGAGACCAGGGTAATATAATGACAGTAGAGGTAGACCAGGGTAATATAATGACAGTAGATGGTAGACCAGGGTAATATAATGACAGTAGAGACCAGGGTAATATAATGACAGTAGAGGTAGACCAGGGTAATATAATGACAGTAGATGGTAGACCAGGGTAATATAATGACAGTAGAGGGTAGACCAGGGGAGACCAGGGTAATATAATGACAGTAGATGGTAGACCAGGGTAATATAATGACAGTAGATGGTAGACCAGGGTAATATAATGACAGTAGAGACCAGGGTAATATAATGACAGTAGATGGTAGACCAGGGTAATATAATGACAGTAGATGGTAGACCAGGGTAATATAATGACAGTAGGGGGTAGACCAGGGTAATATAATGACAGTAGAGGTAGACCAGGGTAATATAATGACAGTAGAGACCAGGGTAATACAATGACAGTAGAGGTTAGACCAGGGTAATATAATGACAGTAGATGGTAGACCAGGGTAATATAATGACAGTAGAGACCAGGGTAATACAATGACAGTAGAGGTTAGACCAGGGTAATATAATGACAGTAGATGGTAGACCAGGGTAATATAATGACAGTAGATTGTAGACCAGGGTAATATAATGACAGTAGACCAGGGTAATATAATGACAGTAGATGGTAGACCAGGGTAATATAATGACAGTAGATGGTAGACCAGGGTAATATAATGACAGTAGAGACCAGGGTAATATAATGACAGTAGATGGTAGACCAGGGTAATATAATGACAGTAGAGGTAGACCAGGGTAATATAATGACAGTAGAGGTAGACCAGGGTAATATAATGACAGTAGATGGTAGACCAGGGTAATATAATGACAGTAGATGGTAGACCAGGGTAATATAATGACAGTAGATGGTAGACCAGGGTAATATGACAGTAGATGGTATACCAGGGTAATACAATGACAGTAGAGGTTAGACCAGGGTAATATAATGACAGTAGATTGTAGACCAGGGTAATATAATGACAGTAGATTGTAGACCAGGGTAATATAATGACAGTAGATGGTAGACCAGGGTAATATAATGACAGTAGAGACCAGGGTAATATAATGACAGTAGAAGGTAGACCAGGGTAATATAATGACAGTAGAGACCAGGGTAATGCAATGACAGTAGAGGTTAGACCAGGGTAATATAATGACAGTAGAGGGTAGACCAGGGTAATATAATGACAGTAGATGGTAGACCAGGGTAATATAATGACAGTAGATGATAGACCAGGGTAATATAATGACAGTAGAGGGTAGACCAGGGTAATATAATGACAGTAGATGGTAGACCAGGGTAATATAATGACAGTAGATGATAGACCAGGATAATATAATGACAGTAGAGGGTAGACCAGGGTAATATAATGACAGTAGATTGTAGACCAGGGTAATATAATGACAGGAGATTGTAGACCAGGGTAATATAATGACAGTAGATGGTAGACCAGGGTAATATAATGACAGTAGATGGTAGACCAGGGTAATATAATGACAGTAGAGGGGAGACCAGGGGAGATCAGGGTAATATAATGACAGTAGATGGTAGACCAGGGTAATATAATGACAGTAGATTGTAGACCAGGGTAATATAATGACAGTAGATTGTAGACCAGGGTAATATAATGACAGTAGAGGGTAGACCAGGGTAATATAATGACAGTAGATGGTAGACCAGGGTAATATAATGACAGTAGATGGTAGACCAGGGTAATATAATGACAGTAGAGACCAGGGTAATACAATGACAGTAGAGGGTAGACCAGGGTAATATAATGACAGTAGATTGTAGACCAGGGTAATATAATGACAGTAGGGGGTAGACCAGGGTAATATAATGACAGTAGAGGTAGACCAGGGTAATATAATGACAGTAGAGACCAGGGTAATACAATGACAGTAGAGGTTAGACCAGGGTAATATAATGACAGTAGATGGTAGACCAGGGTAATATAATGACAGTAGAGACCAGGGTAATACAATGACAGTAGAGGTTAGACCAGGGTAATATAATGACAGTAGATGGTAGACCAGGGTAATATAATGACAGTAGATTGTAGACCAGGGTAATATAATGACAGTAGACCAGGGTAATATAATGACAGTAGATGGTAGACCAGGGTAATATAATGACAGTAGATGGTAGACCAGGGTAATATAATGACAGTAGAGACCAGGGTAATATAATGACAGTAGAGGTTAGACCAGGGTAATATAATGACAGTAGAGGTTAGACCAGGGTAATATAATGACAGTAGATGGTAGACCAGGGTAATATAATGACAGTAGATGGTAGACCAGGGTAATATAATGACAGTAGATGGTAGACCAGGGTAATATGACAGTAGATGGTAGACCAGGGTAATATAATGACAGTAGAGGTAGACCAGGGTAATATAATGACAGTAGATGGTAGACCAGGGTAATATAATGACAGTAGATGGTAGACCAGGGTAATATAATGACAGTAGATGGTAGACCAGGGTAATATAATGACAGTAGAGACCAGGGTAATATAATGACAGTAGAGGTAGACCAGGGTAATATAATGACAGTAGATGGTAGACCAGGGTAATATAATGACAGTAGATGGTAGACCAGGGTAATAATGACAGTAGATGGTAGACCAGGGTAATATAATGACAGTAGAGGTAGACCAGGGTAATATAATGACAGTAGATTGTAGACCAGGGTAATATAATGACAGTAGATTGTAGACCAGGGTAATATAATGACAGTAGATGGTAGACCAGGGTAATATAATGACAGTAGATGGTAGACCAGGGTAATATAATGACAGTAGAGACCAGGGTAATATAATGACAGTAGAGGTTAGACCAGGGTAATATAATGACAGTAGATGGTAGACCAGGGTAATATAATGACAGTAGATGGTAGACCAGGGTAATATAATGACAGTAGATGGTAGACCAGGGTAATATAATGACAGTAGAGGTAGACCAGGGTAATATAATGACAGTAGATGGTAGACCAGGGTAATATAATGACAGTAGATGGTAGACCAGGGTAATATAATGACAGTAGAGGGTAGACCAGGGTAATATAATGACAGTAGATGGTAGACCAGGGTAATATAATGACAGTAGATTGTAGACCAGGGTAATATAATGACAGTAGATGGTAGACCAGGGTAATATAATGACAGTAGATGGTAGACCAGGGTAATATAATGACAGTAGATTGTAGACCAGGGTAATATAATGACAGTAGAGGGTAGACCAGGGTAATATAATGACAGTAGATGGTAGACCAGGGTAATATAATGACAGTAGATGGTAGACCAGGGTAATATAATGACAGTAGAGACCAGGGTAATATAATGACAGTAGAGGGTAGACCAGGGTAATATAATGACAGTAGATGGTAGACCAGGGTAATATAATGACAGTAGAGGGTAGACCAGGGTAATATAATGACAGTAGAGGTAGACCAGGGTAATATAATGACAGTAGAGACCAGGGTAATATAATGACAGTAGAGGTAGACCAGGGTAATATAATGACAGTAGATGGTAGACCAGGGTAATATAATGACAGTAGAGACCAGGGTAATACAATGACAGTAGAGGTAGACCAGGGTAATATAATGACAGTAGATGGTAGACCAGGGTAATATAATGACAGTAGATTGTAGACCAGGGTAATATAATGACAGTAGACCAGGGTAATATAATGACAGTAGATGGTAGACCAGGGTAATATAATGACAGTAGATGGTAGACCAGGGTAATAATGGTAGACCAGGGTAATATAATGACAGTAGAGGTTAGACCAGGGTATATACAATGACAGTAGAGGTAGACCAGGGTAATATAATGACAGTAGAGGTAGACCAGGGTAATATAATGACAGTAGATGGTAGACCAGGGTAATATAATGACAGTAGATGGTAGACCAGGGTAATATAATGACAGTAGATGGTAGACCAGGGTAATATAATGACAGTAGATAGACCAGGGTAATATAATGACAGTAGAGGTAGACCAGGGTAATATAATGACAGTAGATTGTAGACCAGGGTAATATAATGACAGTAGATAGATGTAGACCAGGGTAATATAATGACAGTAGATGGTAGACCAGGGTAATATAATGACAGTAGAGACCAGGGTAATATAATGACAGTAGAAGGTAGACCAGGGTAATATAATGACAGTAGAGACCAGGGTAATACAATGACAGTAGAGGTTAGACCAGGGTAATATAATGACAGTAGAGGGTAGACCAGGGTAATATAATGACAGTAGATGGTAGACCAGGGTAATATAATGACAGTAGATGATAGACCAGGGTAATATAATGACAGTAGAGGGTAGACCAGGGTAATATAATGACAGTAGATGGTAGACCAGGGTAATATAATGACAGTAGATGATAGACCAGGGTAATATAATGACAGTAGAGGGTAGACCAGGGTAATATAATGACAGTAGATTGTAGACCAGGGTAATATAATGACAGTAGATTGTAGACCAGGGTAATATAATGACAGTAGATGGTAGACCAGGGTAATATAATGACAGGAGATGGTAGACCAGGGTAATATAATGACAGTAGAGGGGAGACCAGGGAGATCAGGGTAATATAATGACAGTAGATGGTAGACCAGGGTAATATAATGACAGTAGATTGTAGACCAGGGTAATATAATGACAGTAGATTGTAGACCAGGGTAATATAATGACAGTAGAGGGTAGACCAGGGTAATATAATGACAGTAGATGGTAGACCAGGGTAATATAATGACAGTAGATGGTAGACCAGGGTAATATAATGACAGTAGAGACCAGGGTAATACAATGACAGTAGAGGGTAGACCAGGGTAATATAATGACAGTAGATTGTAGACCAGGGTAATATAATGACAGTAGGGTAGACCAGGGTAATATAATGACAGTAGAGGTAGACCAGGGTAATATAATGACAGTAGAGACCAGGGTAATACAATGACAGTAGAGGTTAGACCAGGGTAATATAATGACAGTAGATGGTAGACCAGGGTAATATAATGACAGTAGAGACCAGGGTAATACAATGACAGTAGAGGTTAGACCAGGGTAATATAATGACAGTAGATGGTAGACCAGGGTAATATAATGACAGTAGATTGTAGACCAGGGTAATATAATGACAGTAGACCAGGGTAATATAATGACAGTAGATGGTAGACCAGGGTAATATAATGACAGTAGATGGTAGACCAGGGTAATATAATGACAGTAGAGACCAGGGTAATACAATGACAGTAGAGGTTAGACCAGGGTAATATAATGACAGTAGAGGTAGACCAGGGTAATATAATGACAGTAGATGGTAGACCAGGGTAATATAATGACAGTAGATGGTAGACCAGGGTAATATAATGACAGTAGATGGTAGACCAGGGTAATATGACAGTAGATGGTAGACCAGGGTAATATAATGACAGTAGAGGTAGACCAGGGTAATATAATGACAGTAGATGTAGACCAGGGTAATATAATGACAGTAGATTGTAGACCAGGGTAATATAATGACAGTAGATGGTAGACCAGGGTAATATAATGACAGTAGATGGTAGACCAGGGTAATATAATGACAGTAGATGGTAGACCAGGGTAATATAATGACAGTAGAGACCAGGGTAATATAATGACAGTAGAGGTTAGACCAGGGTAATATAATGACAGTAGAGGGTAGACCAGGGTAATATAATGACAGTAGATGGTAGACCAGGGTAATATGACAGTAGATGGTAGACCAGGGTAATATAATGACAGTAGAGGTTAGACCAGGGTAATATAATGACAGTAGATGGTAGACCAGGGTAATATAATGACAGTAGATGGTAGACCAGGGTAATATAATGACAGTAGATGGTAGACCAGGGTAATATAATGACAGTAGAGGTAGACCAGGGTAATATAATGACAGTAGATGGTAGACCAGGGTAATATAATGACAGTAGAGACCAGGGTAATATAATGACAGTAGAGGTTAGACCAGGGTAATATAATGACAGTAGAGGGTAGACCAGGGTAATATAATGACAGTAGATGGTAGACCAGGGTAATATAATGACAGTAGATGATAGACCAGGGTAATATAATGACAGTAGAGGGTAGACCAGGGTAATATAATGACAGTAGATGGTAGACCAGGGTAATATAATGACAGTAGATGGTAGACCAGGGTAATATAATGACAGTAGAGGTAGACCAGGGTAATATAATGACAGTAGATTGTAGACCAGGGTAATATAATGACAGTAGATTGTAGACCAGGGTAATATAATGACAGTAGATGGTAGACCAGGGTAATATAATGACAGTAGATGGTAGACCAGGGTAATATAATGACAGTAGAGGGGAGAGGGGAGACCAGGGTAATATAATGACAGTAGATGGTAGACCAGGGTAATATAATGACAGTAGATTGTAGACCAGGGTAATATAATGACAGTAGATGTAGACCAGGGTAATATAATGACAGTAGAGGGTAGACCAGGGTAATATAATGACAGTAGATGGTAGACCAGGGTAATATAATGATAGTAGATGGTAGACCAGGGTAATATAATGACAGTAGAGGTAGACCAGGGTAATATAATGACAGTAGATGGTAGACCAGGGTAATATAATGACAGTAGAGACCAGGGTAATATAATGACAGTAGAGGTTAGACCAGGGTAATATAATGACAGTAGATGGTAGACCAGGGTAATATAATGACAGTAGAGACCAGGGTAATACAATGACAGTAGAGGTTAGACCAGGGTAATATAATGACAGTAGATGGTAGACCAGGGTAATATAATGACAGTAGATTGTAGACCAGGGTAATATAATGACAGTAGACCAGGGTAATATAATGACAGTAGATGGTAGACCAGGGTAATATAATGACAGTAGATGGTAGACCAGGGTAATATAATGACAGTAGAGACCAGGGTAATATAATGACAGTAGAGGGTAGACCAGGGTAATATAATGACAGTAGATGGTAGACCAGGGTAATATAATGACAGTAGAGACCAGGGTAATATAATGACAGTAGAGGTAGACCAGGGTAATATAATGACAGTAGATGGTAGACCAGGGTAATATAATGACAGTAGATGGTAGACCAGGGTAATATAATGACAGTAGATGGTAGACCAGGGTAATATAATGACAGTAGATGGTAGACCAGGGTAATATAATGACAGTAGATTGTAGACCAGGGTAATATAATGACAGTAGAGGGTAGACCAGGGTAATATAATGACAGTAGAGAGACCAGGGTAATATAATGACAGTAGAGGTAGACCAGGGTAATATAATGACAGTAGATGGTAGACCAGGGTAATATAATGACAGTAGATGGTAGACCAGGGTAATATAATGACAGTGAGACCAGGGTAATATAATGACAGTAGATGGACCAGGGTAATATAATGACAGTAGATGGTAGACCAGGGTAATATAATGACAGTAGAGACCAGGGTAATATAATGACAGTAGAGGTAGACCAGGGTAATATAATGACAGTAGATGGTAGACCAGGGTAATATAATGACAGTAGAGGTAGACCAGGGTAATATAATGACAGTAGATGGTAGACCAGGGTAATATAATGACAGTAGATGGTAGACCAGGGTAATATAATGACAGTAGATGGTAGACCAGGGTAATATAATGACAGTAGATGGTAGACCAGGGTAATATAATGACAGTAGAGGGTAGACCAGGGTAATATAATGACAGTAGATGGTAGACCAGGGTAATATAATGACAGTAGATGGTAGACCAGGGTAATATAATGACAGTAGAGGGTAGACCAGGGTAATATAATGACAGTAGATGGTAGACCAGGGTAATATAATGACAGTAGATTGTAGACCAGGGTAATATAATGACAGTAGATGGTAGACCAGGGTAATATAATGACAGTAGATGGTAGACCAGGGTAATATAATGACAGTAGAGGGGAGACCAGGGGAGACCAGGGTAATATAATGACAGTAGATGGTAGACCAGGGTAATATAATGACAGTAGAGACCAGGGTAATATAATGACAGTAGAGGTAGACCAGGGTAATATAATGACAGTAGAGGTAGACCAGGGTAATATAATGACAGTAGATGGTAGACCAGGGTAATATAATGACAGTAGATGGTAGACCAGGGTAATATAATGACAGTAGATGGTAGACCAGGGTAATATGACAGTAGATGGTATACCAGGGTAATACAATGACAGTAGAGGTTAGACCAGGGTAATATAATGACAGTAGATGTAGACCAGGGTAATATAATGACAGTAGATGGTAGACCAGGGTAATATAATGACAGTAGATGGTAGACCAGGGTAATATAATGACAGTAGAGACCAGGGTAATATAATGACAGTAGAAGGTAGACCAGGGTAATATAATGACAGTAGAGACCAGGGTAATACAATGACAGTAGAGGTTAGACCAGGGTAATATAATGACAGTAGAGGGTAGACCAGGGTAATATAATGACAGTAGATGGTAGACCAGGGTAATATAATGACAGTAGATGATAGACCAGGGTAATATAATGACAGTAGAGGGTAGACCAGGGTAATATAATGACAGTAGATGGTAGACCAGGGTAATATAATGACAGTAGATGATAGACCAGGGTAATATAATGACAGTAGAGGGTAGACCAGGGTAATATAATGACAGTAGATGTAGACCAGGGTAATATAATGACAGTAGATTGTAGACCAGGGTAATATAATGACAGTAGATGGTAGACCAGGGTAATATAATGACAGTAGAGGGTAGACCAGGGGAGATCAGGGTAATATAATGACAGTAGATGGTAGACCAGGGTAATATAATGACAGTAGATTGTAGACCAGGGTAATATAATGACAGTAGATTGTAGACCAGGGTAATATAATGACAGTAGAGGGTAGACCAGGGTAATATAATGACAGTAGATGGTAGACCAGGGTAATATAATGACAGTAGATGGTAGACCAGGGTAATATAATGACAGTAGAGACCAGGGTAATATAATGACAGTAGAGGGTAGACCAGGGTAATATAATGACAGTAGATGGTAGACCAGGGTAATATAATGACAGTAGAGGGTAGACCAGGGTAATATAATGACAGTAGAGGTAGACCAGGGTAATATAATGACAGTAGATGGTAGACCAGGGTAATATAATGACAGTAGAGACCAGGGTAATACAATGACAGTAGAGGTTAGACCAGGGTAATATAATGACAGTAGATGGTAGACCAGGGTAATATAATGACAGTAGATGGTAGACCAGGGTAATATAATGACAGTAGACCAGGGTAATATAATGACAGTAGATGGTAGACCAGGGTAATATAATGACAGTAGATGGTAGACCAGGGTAATATAATGACAGTAGAGTAGACCAGGGTAATATAATGACAGTAGAGGTAGACCAGGGTAATATAATGACAGTAGATTGTAGACCAGGGTAATATAATGACAGTAGATGGTAGACCAGGGTAATATAATGACAGTAGAGGGTAGACCAGGGAGGGTAATATAATGACAGTAGATGGTAGACCAGGGTAATATAATGACAGTAGATGTAGACCAGGGTAATATAATGACAGTAGAGGTAGACCAGGGTAATATAATGACAGTAGAGGGTAGACCAGGGTAATATAATGACAGTAGATGGTAGACCAGGGTAATATAATGACAGTAGATGGTAGACCAGGGTAATATAATGACAGTAGAGACCAGGGTAATATAATGACAGTAGATGGTAGACCAGGGTAATATAATGACAGTAGAGTAGACCAGGGTAATATAATGACAGTAGAGGGTAGACCAGGGTAATATAATGACAGTAGAGGTTAGACCAGGGTAATATAATGACAGTAGATGGTAGACCAGGGTAATATAATGACAGTAGAGACCAGGGTAATATAATGACAGTAGAGGTTAGACCAGGGTAATATAATGACAGTAGATGGTAGACCAGGGTAATATAATGACAGTAGATGTAGACCAGGGTAATATAATGACAGTAGACCAGGGTAATATAATGACAGTAGATGGTAGACCAGGGTAATATAATGACAGTAGATGGTAGACCAGGGTAATATAATGACAGTAGAGACCAGGGTAATACAATGACAGTAGAGGTTAGACCAGGGTAATATAATGACAGTAGAGGTAGACCAGGGTAAATAATGACAGTAGATGGTAGACCAGGGTAATATAATGACAGTAGATGGTAGACCAGGGTAATATAATGACAGTAGATGGTAGACCAGGGTAATATGACAGTAGATGGTAGACCAGGGTAATATAATGACAGTAGAGGTTAGACCAGGGTAATATAATGACAGTAGATGGTAGACCAGGGTAATATAATGACAGTAGATGGTAGACCAGGGTAATATAATGACAGTAGATGGTAGACCAGGGTAATATAATGACAGTAGATGGTAGACCAGGGTAATATAATGACAGTAGATGGTAGACCAGGGTAATATAATGACAGTAGAGACCAGGGTAATGCAATGACAGTAGAGGTTAGACCAGGGTAATATAATGACAGTAGATGGTAGACCAGGGTAATATAATGACAGTAGATGGTAGACCAGGGTAATAATGACAGTAGATGGTAGACCAGGGTAATATAATGACAGTAGAGGTAGACCAGGGTAATATAATGACAGTAGATTGTAGACCAGGGTAATATAATGACAGTAGATTGTAGACCAGGGTAATATAATGACAGTAGATGGTAGACCAGGGTAATATAATGACAGTAGATGGTAGACCAGGGTAATATAATGACAGTAGAAGGTAGACCAGGGTAATATAATGACAGTAGAGACCAGGGTAATATAATGACAGTAGAGGTAGACCAGGGTAATATAATGACAGTAGAGGTAGACCAGGGTAATATAATGACAGTAGATGGTAGACCAGGGTAATATAATGACAGTAGATGGTAGACCAGGGTAATATAATGACAGTAGAGGTAGACCAGGGTAATATAATGACAGTAGATGGTAGACCAGGGTAATATAATGACAGTAGATGGTAGACCAGGGTAATATAATGACAGTAGAGGGTAGACCAGGGTAATATAATGACAGTAGATGGTAGACCAGGGTAATATAATGACAGTAGATTGTAGACCAGGGTAATATAATGACAGTAGATGGTAGACCAGGGTAATATAATGACAGTAGATGGTAGACCAGGGTAATATAATGACAGTAGAGGGGAGACCAGGGGAGATCAGGGTAATATAATGACAGTAGATGGTAGACCAGGGTAATATAATGACAGTAGATTGTAGACCAGGGTAATATAATGACAGTAGATGGTAGACCAGGGTAATATAATGACAGTAGATGGTAGACCAGGGTAATATAATGACAGTAGATGGTAGACCAGGGTAATATAATGACAGTAGATGGTAGACCAGGGTAATATAATGACAGTAGATGGTAGACCAGGGTAATATAATGACAGTAGATGGTAGACCAGGGTAATATAATGACAGTAGAGACTAGGGTAATATAATGACAGTAGAGGTAGACCAGGGTAATATAATGACAGTAGATGGTAGACCAGGGTAATATAATGACAGTAGAGACCAGGGTAATATAATGACAGTAGAGGTTAGACCAGGGTAATATAATGACAGTAGATGGTAGACCAGGGTAATATAATGACAGTAGATTGTAGACCAGGGTAATATAATGACAGTAGATGGTAGACCAGGGTAATATAATGACAGTAGATGGTAGACCAGGGTAATATAATGACAGTAGAGACCAGGGTAATATAATGACAGTAGAGGGTAGACCAGGGTAATATAATGACAGTAGATGGTAGACCAGGGTAATATAATGACAGTAGAGACCAGGGTAATATAATGACAGTAGAGGTTAGACCAGGGTAATATAATGACAGTAGATGGTAGACCAGGGTAATATAATGACAGTAGATGTAGACCAGGGTAGACCAGGGTAATATAATGACAGTAGATGGTAGACCAGGGTAATATAATGACAGTAGAGGTAGACCAGGGTAATATAATGACAGTAGATGGTAGACCAGGGTAATATAATGACAGTAGAGGTAGACCAGGGTAATATAATGACAGTAGAGACCAGGGTAATATAATGACAGTAGAGGTTAGACCAGGGTAATATAATGACAGTAGATGGTAGACCAGGGTAATATAATGACAGTAGATGGTAGACCAGGGTAATATAATGACAGTAGATGGTAGACCAGGGTAATATGACAGTAGATGGTAGACCAGGGTAATATGATGACAGTAGAGGTTAGACCAGGGTAATATAATGACAGTAGATGGTAGACCAGGGTAATATAATGACAGTAGATTGTAGACCAGGGTAATATAATGACAGTAGATGGTAGACCAGGGTAATATAATGACAGTAGAGACCAGGGTAATATAATGACAGTAGATGGTAGACCAGGGTAATATAATGACAGTAGAGACCAGGGTAATATAATGACAGTAGAGGTAGACCAGGGTAATATAATGACAGTAGATGGTAGACCAGGGTAATATAATGACAGTAGATGGTAGACCAGGGTAATATAATGACAGTAGATGGTAGACCAGGGTAATATAATGACAGTAGATGGTAGACCAGGGTAATATAATGACAGTAGATGGTAGACCAGGGTAATATAATGACAGTAGATGGTAGACCAGGGTAATATAATGACAGTAGATGGTAGACCAGGGTAATATAATGACAGTAGATGGTAGACCAGGGTAATATAATGACAGTAGATGGTAGACCAGGGTAATATAATGACAGTAGATGGTAGACCAGGGTAATATAATGACAGTAGATGGTAGACCAGGGTAATATAATGACAGTAGAGACCAGGGTAATATAATGACAGTAGAGGTAGACCAGGGTAATATAATGACAGTAGATGGTAGACCAGGGTAATATAATGACAGTAGAGACCAGGGTAATATAATGACAGTAGATTAGACCAGGGTAATATAATGACAGTAGATGGTAGACCAGGGTAATATAATGACAGTAGATGGTAGACCAGGGTAATATAATGACAGTAGACCAGGGTAATATAATGACAGTAGATGGTAGACCAGGGTAATATAATGACAGTAGATGGTAGACCAGGGTAATATAATGACAGTAGAGGTAGACCAGGGTAATATAATGACAGTAGAGGGTAGACCAGGGTAATATAATGACAGTAGAGTGGTAGACCAGGGTAATATAATGACAGTAGAGACCAGGGTAATATAATGACAGTAGAGGTAGACCAGGGTAATATAATGACAGTAGATGGTAGTGGTAGACCAGGGTAATATAATGACAGTTGAGACCAGGGTAATAGAATGACAGTAGAGGTTAGACCAGGGTAATATAATGACAGTAGATGGTAGACCAGGGTAATATAATGACAGTAGATGGTAGACCAGGGTAATATAATGACAGTAGATGGTAGACCAGGGTAATATAATGACAGTAGAGACCAGGGTAATATAATGACAGTAGAAGGTAGACCAGGGTAATATAATGACAGTAGAGACCAGGGTAATATAATGACAGTAGAGGTTAGACCAGGGTAATATAATGACAGTAGAGGGTAGACCAGGGTAATATAATGACAGTAGATGGTAGACCAGGGTAATATAATGACAGTAGATGGTAGACCAGGGTAATATAATGACAGGTAGACCAGGGTAATATAATGACAGTAGATGGTAGACCAGGGTAATATAATGACAGTAGATGGTAGACCAGGGTAATATAATGACAGTAGAGACCAGGGTAATACAATGACAGTAGAGGTTAGACCAGGGTAATATAATGACAGTAGATGGTAGACCAGGGTAATATAATGACAGTAGAGACCAGGGTAATATAATGACAGTAGAGGTTAGACCAGGGTAATATAATGACAGTAGATGGTAGACCAGGGTAATATAATGACAGTAGATGTAGACCAGGGTAATATAATGACAGTAGATGGTAGACCAGGGTAATATAATGACAGTAGATGGTAGACCAGGGTAATATAATGACAGTAGATTGTAGACCAGGGTAATATAATGACAGTAGAAGGTAGACCAGGGTAATATAATGACAGTAGAGACCAGGGTAATAATGACAGTAGAGGTTAGACCAGGGTAATATAATGACAGTAGATGGTAGACCAGGGTAATATAATGACAGTAGATGGTAGACCAGGGTAATATAATGACAGTAGATGGTAGACCAGGGTAATATGACAGTAGATGGTAGACCAGGGTAATATAATGACAGTAGAGGTTAGACCAGGGTAATATAATGACAGTAGATGGTAGACCAGGGTAATATAATGACAGTAGATGGTAGACCAGGGTAATATAATGACAGTAGATGGTAGACCAGGGTAATATAATGACAGTAGATGGTAGACCAGGGTAATATAATGACAGTAGAGACCAGGGTAATATAATGACAGTAGATGGTAGACCAGGGTAATATAATGACAGTAGAGACCAGGGTAATATAATGACAGTAGAGGTTAGACCAGGGTAATATAATGACAGTAGAGGGTAGACCAGGGTAATATAATGACAGTAGATGGTAGACCAGGGTAATATAATGACAGTAGATGGTAGACCAGGGTAATATAATGACAGTAGAGGGTAGACCAGGGTAATATAATGACAGTAGAGACCAGGGTAATAGAATGACAGTAGAGGTTAGACCAGGGTAATATAATGACAGTAGAGGTAGACCAGGGTAATATAATGACAGTAGATGGTAGACCAGGGTAATATAATGACAGTAGATGGTAGACCAGGGTAATATAATGACAGTAGAGGGTAGACCAGGGTAATATAATGACAGTAGATGGTAGACCAGGGTAATATAATGACAGTAGATGGTAGACCAGGGTAATATAATGACAGTAGAGGGTAGACCAGGGTAATATAATGACAGTAGATTGTAGACCAGGGTAATATAATGACAGTAGATTGTAGACCAGGGTAATATAATGACAGTAGATGGTAGACCAGGGTAATATAATGACAGTAGATGGTAGACCAGGGTAATATAATGACAGTAGAGGGGAGACCAGGGGAGATCAGGGTAATATAATGACAGTAGATGGTAGACCAGGGTAATATAATGACAGTAGATTGTAGACCAGGGTAATATAATGACAGTAGATTGTAGACCAGGGTAATATAATGACAGTAGAGGGTAGACCAGGGTAATATAATGACAGTAGATGGTAGACCAGGGTAATATAATGACAGTAGATGGTAGACCAGGGTAATATAATGACAGTAGAGGTTAGACCAGGGTAATATAATGACAGTAGATGGTAGACCAGGGTAATATAATGACAGTAGAGACCAGGGTAATATAATGACAGTAGAGGTTAGACCAGGGTAATATAATGACAGTAGATGGTAGACCAGGGTAATATAATGACAGTAGATGGTAGACCAGGGTAATATAATGACAGTAGATTGTAGACCAGGGTAATATAATGACAGTAGACCAGGGTAATATAATGACAGTAGATGGTAGACCAGGGTAATATAATGACAGTAGATGGTAGACCAGGGTAATACAATGACAGTAGAGGTAGACCAGGGTAATATAATGACAGTAGAGGTAGACCAGGGTAATATAATGACAGTAGATGGTAGACCAGGGTAATATAATGACAGTAGATGGTAGACCAGGGTAATATAATGACAGTAGACCAGGGTAATATAATGACAGTAGATGGTAGACCAGGGTAATATAATGACAGTAGATGGTAGACCAGGGTAATATAATGACAGTAGAGACCAGGGTAATATAATGACAGTAGAGGTAGACCAGGGTAATATAATGACAGTAGATGGTAGACCAGGGTAATATATGACAGTTGAGACCAGGGTAATATAATGACAGTAGAGGTAGACCAGGGTAATATAATGACAGTAGATGGTAGACCAGGGTAATATAATGACAGTAGATGGTAGACCAGGGTAATATAATGACAGTAGATGGTAGACCAGGGTAATATAATGACAGTAGAGTGGTAGACCAGGGTAATATAATGACAGTAGATTGTAGACCAGGTTAATATAATGACAATAGAAGGTAGACCAGGGTAATATAATGACAGTAGAGACCAGGGTAATACAATGACAGTAGATGGTAGACCAGGGTAATATAATGACAGTAGATGGTAGACCAGGGTAATATAATGACAGTAGAGGTTAGACCAGGGTAATATAATGACAGTAGATGGTAGACCAGGGTAATATAATGACAGTAGAGAGACCAGGGTAATATAATGACAGTAGAGGTAGACCAGGGTAATATAATGACAGTAGATGGTAGACCAGGGTAATATAATGACAGTAGAGACCAGGGTAATACAATGACAGTAGAGGTTAGACCAGGGTAATATAATGACAGTAGATGGTAGACCAGGGTAATATAATGACAGTAGATTGTAGACCAGGGTAATATAATGACAGTAGACCAGGGTAATATAATGACAGTAGATGGTAGACCAGGGTAATATAATGACAGTAGATGGTAGACCAGGGTAATATAATGACAGTAGAGACCAGGGTAATACAATGACAGTAGAGGTTAGACCAGGGTAATATAATGACAGTAGATGGTAGACCAGGGTAATATAATGACAGTAGAGACCAGGGTAATAGAATGACAGTAGAGGTTAGACCAGGGTAATATAATGACAGTAGATGGTAGACCAGGGTAATATAATGACAGTAGATGGTAGACCAGGGTAATATAATGACAGTAGATGGTATACCAGGGTAATATAATGACAGTAGAGTGGAGACCAGGGTAATATAATGACAGTAGATTGTAGACCAGGTTAATATAATGACAATAGAAGGTAGACCAGGGTAATATAATGACAGTAGAGACCAGGGTAATACAATGACAGTAGAGGTTAGACCAGGGTAATATAATGACAGTAGATGGTAGACCAGGGTAATATAATGACAGTAGATGGTAGACCAGGGTAATATAATGACAGTAGATGGTAGACCAGGGTAATAATGACAGTAGATGGTAGACCAGGGTAATATAATGACAGTAGAGGTTAGACCAGGGTAATATAATGACAGTAGATGGTAGACCAGGGTAATATAATGACAGTAGATGGTAGACCAGGGTAATATAATGACAGTAGATGGTAGACCAGGGTAATATGACAGTAGATGGTAGACCAGGGTAATATAATGACAGTAGAGGTTAGACCAGGGTAATATAATGACAGTAGATTGTAGACCAGGGTAATATAATGACAGTAGATTGTAGACCAGGGTAATATAATGACAGTAGATGGTAGACCAGGGTAATATAATGACAGTAGAGACCAGGGTAATATAATGACAGTAGATGGTAGACCAGGGTAATATAATGACAGTAGAGACCAGGGTAATATAATGACAGTAGAGGTTAGACCAGGGTAATATAATGACAGTAGAGGGTAGACCATGGTAATATAATGACAGTAGATGGTAGACCAGGGTAATATAATGACAGTAGATGGTAGACCAGGGTAATATAATGACAGTAGACCAGGGTAATATAATGACAGTAGATGGTAGACCAGGGTAATATAATGACAGTAGATGGTAGACCAGGGTAATATAATGACAGTAGAGACCAGGGTAATATAATGACAGTAGAGGTAGACCAGGGTAATATAATGACAGTAGATGGTAGACCAGGGTAATATAATGACAGTAGATGTAGACCAGGGTAATATAATGACAGTAGATGGTAGACCAGGGTAATATAATGACAGTAGAGGGTAGACCAGGGTAATATAATGACAGTAGATGGTAGACCAGGGTAATATAATGACAGTAGATGGTAGACCAGGGTAATATAATGACAGTAGAGACCAGGGTAATATAATGACAGTAGAGGGTAGACCAGGGTAATATAATGACAGTAGATTGTAGACCAGGGTAATATAATGACAGTAGAGGGTAGACCAGGGTAATATAATGACAGTAGAGGTAGACCAGGGTAATATAATGACAGTAGATGGTAGACCAGGGTAATATAATGACAGTAGAGACCAGGGTAATACAATGACAGTAGAGGTTAGACCAGGGTAATATAATGACAGTAGATGGTAGACCAGGGTAATATAATGACAGTAGATTGTAGACCAGGGTAATATAATGACAGTAGACCAGGGTAATATAATGACAGTAGATGGTAGACCAGGGTAATATAATGACAGTAGATGGTAGACCAGGGTAATATAATGACAGTAGAGACCAGGGTAATATAATGACAGTAGAGGTTAGACCAGGGTAATATAATGACAGTAGATGGTAGACCAGGGTAATATAATGACAGTAGATGGTAGACCAGGGTAATATAATGACAGTAGATGGTAGACCAGGGTAATATAATGACAGTAGATGGTAGACCAGGGTAATATGACAGTAGATGGTAGACCAGGGTAATATAATGACAGTAGAGGTAGACCAGGGTAATATAATGACAGTAGATGGTAGACCAGGGTAATATAATGACAGTAGATGTAGACCAGGGTAATATAATGACAGTAGATGGTAGACCAGGGTAATATAATGACAGTAGATGGTAGACCAGGGTAATATAATGACAGTAGATGGTAGACCAGGGTAATATAATGACAGTAGAGACCAGGGTAATATAATGACAGTAGAGGTTAGACCAGGGTAATATAATGACAGTATAGGGTAGACCATGGTAATATACTGACAATAGATGGTAGACCAGGGTAATATGACAGTAGATGGTATACCAGGGTAATACAATGACAGTAGAGGTAGACCAGGGTAATATAATGACAGTAGATGGTAGACCAGGGTAATATAATGACAGTAGATTGTAGACCAGGGTAATATAATGACAGTAGATGGTAGACCAGGGTAATATAATGACAGTAGATGGTAGACCAGGGTAATATAATGACAGTAGATGGTAGACCAGGGTAATATAATGACAGTAGAGACCAGGGTAATATAATGACAGTAGAGGTTAGACCAGGGTAATATAATGACAGTAGATGGTAGACCAGGGTAATATAATGACAGTAGAGACCAGGGTAATATAATGACAGTAGAGGTTAGACCAGGGTAATATAATGACAGTAGATGGTAGACCAGGGTAATATAATGACAGTAGATTGTAGACCAGGGTAATATAATGACAGTAGACCAGGGTAATATAATGACAGTAGATGGTAGACCAGGGTAATATAATGACAGTAGATGGTAGACCAGGGTAATATAATGACAGTAGAGACCAGGGTAATATAATGACAGTAGAGGGTAGACCAGGGTAATATAATGACAGTAGAGGTAGACCAGGGTAATATAATGACAGTAGATGTAGACCAGGGTAATATAATGACAGTAGATGGTAGACCAGGGTAATATAATGACAGTAGATGGTAGACCAGGGTACTATAGCGACAGTAGATGGTAGACCAGGGTAATATAATGACAGTAGAGGTTAGACCAGGGTAATATAATGACAGTAGATTGTAGACCAGGGTAATATAATGACAGTAGATTGTAGACCAGGGTAATATAATGACAGTAG
Organism: Oncorhynchus kisutch; assembly: GCF_002021735.2. NCBI lineage: Eukaryota > Metazoa > Chordata > Actinopteri > Salmoniformes > Salmonidae > Oncorhynchus > Oncorhynchus kisutch. Next base: position 31,174 of record NW_022262880.1, on the reverse strand, counting down.
ATGGTAGACCAGGGTAATATAATGACAGTAGATGGTAGACCAGGGTAATATAATGACAGTAGATGGTAGACCAGGGTAATATAATGACAGTAGAGACCAGGGTAATACAATGACAGTAGAGTTAGACCAGGGTAATATAATGACAGTAGAGGGTAGACCAGGGTAATATAATGACAGTAGATGGTAGACCAGGGTAATATGACAGTAGATGGTAGACCAGGGTAATATAATGACAGTAGATGTTAGACCAGGGTAATATAATGACAGTAGATGTAGACCAGGGTAATATAATGACAGTAGATGGTAGACCAGGGTAATATAATGACAGTAGATGGTAGACCAGGGTAATATAATGACAGTAGATGGTAGACCAGGGTAATATAATGACAGTAGAAGGTAGACCAGGGTAATATAATGACAGTAGAGACCAGGGTAATGCAATGACAGTAGAGGTTAGACCAGGGTAATATAATGACAGTAGATGGTAGACCAGGGTAATATAATGACAGTAGATGGTAGACCAGGGTAATATAATGACAGTAGATGGTAGACCAGGGTAATATAATGACAGTAGAGGGTAGACCAGGGTAATATAATGACAGTAGATGGTAGACCAGGGTAATATAATGACAGTAGATGATAGACCAGGGTAATATAATGACAGTAGAGGGTAGACCAGGGTAATATAATGACAGTAGATTGTAGACCAGGGTAATATAATGACAGTAGATTGTAGACCAGGGTAATATAATGACAGTAGATGGTAGACCAGGGTAATATAATGACAGTAGATGGTAGACCAGGGTAATATAATGACAGTAGAGGGGAGACCAGGGGAGATCAGGGTAATATAATGACAGTAGATGGTAGACCAGGGTAATATAATGACAGTAGATGTAGACCAGGGTAATATAATGACAGTAGATTGTAGACCAGGGTAATATCATGACAGTAGAGGGTAGACCAGGGTAATATAATGACAGTAGATGGTAGACCAGGGTAATATAATGACAGTAGATGGTAGACCAGGGTAATATAATGACAGTAGAGGTAGACCAGGGTAATATAATGACAGTAGATGGTAGACCAGGGTAATATAATGACAGTAGAGACCAGGGTAATACAATGACAGTAGAGGTTAGACCAGGGTAATATAATGACAGTAGATGGTAGACCAGGGTAATATAATGACAGTAGATGGTAGACCAGGGTAATATAATGACAGTAGACCAGGGTAATATAATGACAGTAGATGGTAGACCAGGGTAATATAATGACAGTAGATGGTAGACCAGGGTAATATAATGACAGTAGAGGTAGACCAGGGTAATATAATGACAGTAGAGACCAGGGTAATATAATGACAGTAGAGGTTAGACCAGGGTAATATAATGACAGTAGATGGTAGACCAGGGTAATATAATGACAGTAGATGGTAGACCAGGGTAATATAATGACAGTAGATGGTAGACCAGGGTAATATAATGACAGTAGATGGAGACCAGGGTAATATAATGACAGTAGATGTAGACCAGGGTAATATAATGACAGTAGATGGTAGACCAGGGTAATATAATGACAGTAGAGACCAGGGTAATATAATGACAGTAGAGGTTAGACCAGGGTAATATAATGACAGTAGATGGTAGACCAGGGTAATATAATGACAGTAGATGGTAGACCAGGGTAATATAATGACAGTAGATGGTAGACCAGGGTAATATGACAGTAGATGGTAGACCAGGGTAATATAATGACAGTAGAGGTAGACCAGGGTAATATAATGACAGTAGATGGTAGACCAGGGTAATATAATGACAGTAGATGGTAGACCAGGGTAATATAATGACAGTAGATGGTAGACCAGGGTATATATGACAGTAGATGGTAGACCAGGGTAATATAATGACAGTAGAGTTAGACCAGGGTAATATAATGACAGTAGATGGTAGACCAGGGTAATATAATGACAGTAGATGGTAGACCAGGGTAATATAATGACAGTAGATGGTAGACCAGGGTAATATAATGACAGTAGAGACCAGGGTAATATAATGACAGTAGATGGTAGACCAGGGTAATATAATGACAGTAGAGACCAGGGTAATATAATGACAGTAGAGGTTAGACCAGGGTAATATAATGACAGTAGAGGGTAGACCAGGGTAATATAATGACAGTAGATGGTAGACCAGGGTAATATAATGACAGTAGATGGTAGACCAGGGTAAATATAATGACAGTAGACCAGGGTAATATAATGACAGTAGATGGTAGACCAGGGTAATATAATGACAGTAGATGGTAGACCAGGGTAATATAATGACAGTAGAGACCAGGGTAATACAATGACAGTAGAGGTTAGACCAGGGTAATATAATGACAGTAGATGGTAGACCAGGGTAATATAATGACAGTAGAGACCAGGGTAATATAATGACAGTAGAGGTAGACCAGGGTAATATAATGACAGTAGATGGTAGACCAGGGTAATATAATGACAGGAGATTGTAGACCAGGGTAATATAATGACAGTAGATGGTATACCAGGGTAATATAATGACAGTAGAGTGGAGACCAGGGTAATATAATGACAGTAGATGGTAGACCAGGATAATATAATGACAGTAGATGGTAGACCAGGGTAATATAATGACAGTAGAGACCAGGGTAATACAATGACAGTAGAGGTTAGACCAGGGTAATATAATGACAGTAGATGGTAGACCAGGGTAATATAATGACAGTAGATGGTAGACCAGGGTAATATAATGACAGTAGATGGTAGACCAGGGTAATATGACAGTAGATGGTAGACCAGGGTAATATAATGACAGTAGAGGTTAGACCAGGGTAATATAATGACAGTAGATGGTAGACCAGGGTAATATAATGACAGTAGATGGTAGACCAGGGTAATATAATGACAGTAGATGGTAGACCAGGGTAATATAATGACAGTAGAGACCAGGGTAATATAATGACAGTAGATGGTAGACCAGGGTAATATAATGACAGTAGAGACCAGGGTAATATAATGACAGTAGAGGTAGACCAGGGTAATATAATGACAGTAGAGGGTAGACCAGGGTAATATAATGACAGTAGATGGTAGACCAGGGTAATATAATGACAGTAGATGGTAGACCAGGGTAATATAATGACAGTAGAGGGTAGACCAGGGTAATATAATGACAGTAGAGACCAGGGTAATGCAATGACAGTAGAGGTTAGACCAGGGTAATATAATGACAGTAGAGGGTAGACCAGGGTAATATAATGACAGTAGATGGTAGACCAGGGTAATATAATGACAGTAGATGGATAGACCAGGGTAATATAATGACAGTAGAGGGTAGACCAGGGTAATATAATGACAGTAGATGGTAGACCAGGGTAATATAATGACAGTAGATGATAGACCAGGGTAATATAATGACAGTAGAGGGTAGACCAGGGTAATATAATGACAGTAGATTGTAGACCAGGGTAATATAATGACAGTAGATTGTAGACCAGGGTAATATAATGACAGTAGATGGTAGACCAGGGTAATATAATGACAGTAGATGGTAGACCAGGGTAATATAATGACAGTAGATGGAGACCAGGGGAGATCAGGGTAATATAATGACAGTAGATGGTAGACCAGGGTAATATAATGACAGTAGATTGTAGACCAGGGTAATATAATGACAGTAGATTGTAGACCAGGGTAATATAATGACAGTAGATGGTAGACCAGGGTAATATAATGACAGGAGATGGTAGACCAGGGTAATACAATAACAGTAGATGGTAGACCAGGGTAATATTATGACAGTAGATGGTAGACCAGGGTAATATAATGACAGTAGATGGTAGACCAGGGTAATATAATGACAGTAGAGACTAGGGTAAAACAATGAGAGTTGAGGTTAGACCAGGGTAATATAATGACAGTAGATGGTAGACCAGGGTAATATAATGACAGTAGAGACTAGGGTAAAACAATGACAGTAGAGGTTAGACCAGGGTAATATAATGACAGTAGATGGTAGACCAGGGTAATATAATGACAGTAGATGGTAGACCAGGGTAATATAATGACAGTAGACCAGGGTAATATAATGACAGTAGATGGTAGACCAGGGTAATATAATGACAGTAGATGGTAGACCAGGGTAATATAATGACAGTAGGTTAGACCAGGGTAATATAATGACAGTAGAGGGTAGACCAGGGTAATATAATGACAGTAGATGGTAGACCAGGGTAATATAATGACAGTAGATGATAGACCAGGATAATATAATGACAGTAGACCAGGGTAATATAATGACAGTAGATGGTAGACCAGGGTAATATAATGACAGTAGATGGTAGACCAGGGTAATATAATGACAGTAGAGACCAGGGTAATATAATGACAGTAGAGGTAGACCAGGGTAATATAATGACAGTAGAGTGGTAGACCAGGGTAATATAATGACAGTAGAGACCAGGGTAATATAATGACAGTAGAGGTTAGACCAGGGTAATATAATGACAGTAGATGGTAGACCAGGGTAATATAATGACAGTAGATGGTAGACCAGGGTAATATAATGACAGTAGATGGTAGACCAGGGTAATATAATGACAGTAGATGGAGACCAGGGTAATATAATGACAGTAGATGGTAGACCAGGGTAATATAATGACAGTAGAGGTAGACCAGGGTAATATAATGACAGTAGAGACCAGGGTAATATAATGACAGTAGATGGTAGACCAGGGTAATATAATGACAGTAGATGGTAGACCAGGGTAATATAATGACAGTAGAGGTAGACCAGGGTAATATAATGACAGTAGATGGTAGACCAGGGTAATATAATGACAGTAGAGACCAGGGTAATATAATGACAGTAGAGGTTAGACCAGGGTAATATAATGACAGTAGATGGTAGACCAGGGTAATATAATGACAGTAGAGACCAGGGTAATATAATGACAGTAGAGGTAGACCAGGGTAATATAATGACAGTAGATGGTAGACCAGGGTAATATAATGACAGTAGATTGTAGACCAGGGTAATATAATGACAGTAGAGACCAGGGTAATATAATGACAGTAGATGGTAGACCAGGGTAATATAATGACAGTAGATGGTAGACCAGGGTAATATAATGACAGTAGATGGTATACCAGGGTAATATAATGACAGTAGAGTGGAGACCAGGGTAATATAATGACAGTAGATTGTAAACCAGGGTAATATAATGACAATAGAAGGTAGACCAGGGTAATACAATGACAGTAGATGGTAGACCAGGGTAATATAATGACAGTAGATGGTAGACCAGTGTAATATAATGACAGTAGATAGTAGACCAGGGTAATATGACAGTAGATGGTATACCAGGGTAATACAATGACAGTAGAGTTAGACCAGGGTAATACAATGACAGTAGATGGTAGACCAGGGTAATATAATGACAGTAGATGGTAGACCAGGGTAATATAATGACAGTAGACCAGGGTAATATGACAGTAGATGGTATACCAGGGTAGTACAATGACAGTAGAGGTTAGACCAGGGTAATATAATGACAGTAGATGGTAGACCAGGGTAATATAATGACAGTAGATGGTAGACCAGGGTAATATAATGACAGTAGAGGTTAGACCAGGGTAATATAATGACAGTAGAGGGTAGACCAGGGTAATATAATGACAGTAGATGGTAGACCAGGGTAATGTAATGACAGTAGATGATAGACCAGGATAATATAATGACAGTAGACCAGGGTAATATAATGACAGTAGATGGTAGACCAGGGTAATATAATGACAGTAGATGGTAGACCAGGGTAATATAATGACAGTAGAGACCAGGGTAATACAATGACAGTAGAGGTTAGACCAGGGTAATATAATGACAGTAGATGGTAGTGGTAGACCAGGGTAATATAATGACAGTTGAGACCAGGGTAATAGAATGACAGTAGAGGTTAGACCAGGGTAATATAATGACAGTAGATGGTAGACCAGGGTAATATAATGACAGTAGATTGGTAGACCAGGGTAATATAATGACAGTAGATGTAGACCAGGGTAATATAATGACAGTAGATGGAGACCAGGGTAATATAATGACAGTAGATGATAGACCAGGATAATATAATGACAGTAGACCAGGGTAATATAATGACAGTAGATGGTAGACCAGGGTAATATAATGACAGTAGATGGTAGACCAGGGTAATATAATGACAGTAGAGACCAGGGTAATATAATGACAGTAGAGGTTAGACCAGGGTAATATAATGACAGTAGATGGTAGACCAGGGTAATATAATGACAGTAGAGACCAGGGTAATATAATGACAGTAGAGGTTAGACCAGGGTAATATAATGACAGTAGATGGTAGACCAGGGTAATATAATGACAGTAGATGGTAGACCAGGGTAATATAATGACAGTAGATGGTAGACCAGGGTAATATAATGACAGTAGAGTGGAGACCAGGGTAATATAATGACAGTAGATGGTAGACCAGGGTAATATAATGACAGTAGATGGTAGACCAGGGTAATATAATGACAGTAGAGACCAGGGTAATATAATGACAGTAGATGGTAGACCAGGGTAATATAATGACAGTAGATGGTAGACCAGGGTAATATAATGACAGTAGAGGTAGACCAGGGTAATATAATGACAGTAGATGGTAGACCAGGGTAATATAATGACAGTAGAGACCAGGGTAATATAATGACAGTAGAGGTAGACCAGGGTAATATAATGACAGTAGATGGTAGACCAGGGTAATATAATGACAGTAGAGACCAGGGTAATATAATGACAGTAGAGGTTAGACCAGGGTAATATAATGACAGTAGATGGTAGACCAGGGTAATATAATGACAGTAGAGACCAGGGTAATATAATGACAGTAGAGGTTAGACCAGGGTAATATAATGACAGTAGATGGTAGACCAGGGTAATATAATGACAGTAGATGGTAGACCAGGGTAATATAATGACAGTAGATGGAGACCAGGGTAATATAATGACAGTAGATGGTAGACCAGGGTAATATAATGACAGTAGATGGTAGACCAGGGTAATATAATGACAGTAGAGACCAGGGTAATATAATGACAGTAGAGGTAGACCAGGGTAATATAATGACAGTAGATGGTAGACCAGGGTAATATAATGACAGTAGATGGTAGACCAGGGTAATATAATGACAGTAGATGGTAGACCAGGGTAATATGACAGTAGATGGTAGACCAGGGTAATATAATGACAGTAGAGGTAGACCAGGGTAATATAATGACAGTAGATGGTAGACCAGGGTAATATAATGACAGTAGATGGTAGACCAGGGTAATATAATGACAGTAGATGGTAGACCAGGGTAATATGACAGTAGATGGTAGACCAGGGTAATATAATGACAGTAGAGGTTAGACCAGGGTAATATAATGACAGTAGATGGTAGACCAGGGTAATATAATGACAGTAGATTGTAGACCAGGGTAATATAATGACAGTAGATGGTAGACCAGGGTAATATAATGACAGTAGAGACCAGGGTAATATAATGACAGTAGATGGTAGACCAGGGTAATATAATGACAGTAGAGACCAGGGTAATAATGACAGTAGAGGTTAGACCAGGGTAATATAATGACAGTAGGGTAGACCAGGGTAATATAATGACAGTAGATGGTAGACCAGGGTAATATAATGACAGTAGATGGTAGACCAGGGTAATATAATGACAGTAGATGGTAGACCAGGGTAATATAATGACAGTAGATGGTAGACCAGGGTAATATAATGACAGTAGATGGTATACCAGGGTAATATAATGACAGTAGAGTGGAGACCAGGGTAATATAATGACAGTAGATTGTAGACCAGGTTAATATAATGACAGTAGAGGTAGACCAGGGTAATATAATGACAGTAGAGACCAGGGTAATATAATGACAGTAGATGGTAGACCAGGGTAATATAATGACAGTAGATGGTAGACCAGGGTAATATAATGACAGTAGAGGTAGACCAGGGTAATATAATGACAGTAGATGGTAGACCAGGGTAATATAATGACAGTAGAGACCAGGGTAATATAATGACAGTAGAGGTAGACCAGGGTAATATAATGACAGTAGATGGTAGACCAGGGTAATATAATGACAGTAGAGACCAGGGTAATATAATGACAGTAGAGGTTAGACCAGGGTAATATAATGACAGTAGATGGTAGACCAGGGTAATATAATGACAGTAGAGACCAGGGTAATATAATGACAGTAGAGGTTAGACCAGGGTAATATAATGACAGTAGATGGTAGACCAGGGTAATATAATGACAGTAGATGTAGACCAGGGTAATATAATGACAGTAGATGGTAGACCAGGGTAATATAATGACAGTAGTGGAGACCAGGGTAATATAATGACAGTAGATGTAGACCAGGGTAATATAATGACAGTAGATGGTAGACCAGGGTAATATAATGACAGTAGAGACCAGGGTAATACAATGACAGTAGAGGTAGACCAGGGTAATATAATGACAGTAGATGGTAGACCAGGGTAATATAATGACAGTAGATGGTAGACCAGGGTAATATAATGACAGTAGATGGTAGACCAGGGTAATATGACAGTAGATGGTAGACCAGGGTAATATAATGACAGTAGAGGTAGACCAGGGTAATATAATGACAGTAGATGGTAGACCAGGGTAATATAATGACAGTAGATGGTAGACCAGGGTAATATAATGACAGTAGATGGTAGACCAGGGTAATATGACAGTAGATGGTAGACCAGGGTAATATAATGACAGTAGAGGTAGACCAGGGTAATATAATGACAGTAGATGGTAGACCAGGGTAATATAATGACAGGAGATTGTAGACCAGGGTAATATAATGACAGTAGATGGTAGACCAGGGTAATATAATGACAGTAGAGACCAGGGTAATATAATGACAGTAGAAGGTAGACCAGGGTAATATAATGACAGTAGAGACCAGGGTAATATAATGACAGTAGAGGTAGACCAGGGTAATATAATGACAGTATAGGGTAGACCATGGTAATATAATGACAGTAGATGGTAGACCAGGGTAATGTAATGACAGTAGATGATAGACCAGGATAATATAATGACAGTAGACCAGGGTAATATAATGACAGTAGATGGTAGACCAGGGTAATATAATGACAGTAGATGGTAGACCAGGGTAATATAATGACAGTAGAGACCAGGGTAATATAATGACAGTAGAGGTTAGACCAGGGTAATATAATGACAGTAGATGGTAGACCAGGGTAATATAATGACAGTAGAGACCAGGGTAATAGAATGACAGTAGAGGTTAGACCAGGGTAATATAATGACAGTAGATGGTAGACCAGGGTAATATAATGACAGTAGATTGTAGACCAGGGTAATATAATGACAGTAGATGGTAGACCAGGGTAATATAATGACAGTAGAGGGTAGACCAGGGTAATATAATGACAGTAGATGGTAGACCAGGGTAATATAATGACAGTAGATGGTAGACCAGGGTAATATAATGACAGTAGAGACCAGGGTAATATAATGACAGTAGATGGTAGACCAGGGTAATATAATGACAGTAGATGGTAGACCAGGGTAATATAATGACAGTAGAGGTAGACCAGGGTAATATAATGACAGTAGATGGTAGACCAGGGTAATATAATGACAGTAGAGACCAGGGTAATATAATGACAGTAGAGGTTAGACCAGGGTAATATAATGACAGTAGATGGTAGACCAGGGTAATATAATGACAGTAGATGGTAGACCAGGGTAATATAATGACAGTAGATGGTAGACCAGGGTAATATGACAGTAGATGGTAGACCAGGGTAATATAATGACAGTAGAGGTAGACCAGGGTAATATAATGACAGTAGATTGTAGACCAGGGTAATATAATGACAGTAGATTGTAGACCAGGGTAATATAATGACAGTAGATGGTAGACCAGGGTAATATAATGACAGTAGAGACCAGGTAATATAATGACAGTAGATGGTAGACCAGGGTAATATAATGACAGTAGAGACCAGGGTAATATAATGACAGTAGAGGTAGACCAGGGTAATATAATGACAGTAGATGGTAGACCAGGGTAATATAATGACAGTAGATGGTAGACCAGGGTAATGTAATGACAGTAGATGATAGACCAGGGTAATATAATGACAGTAGACCAGGGTAATATAATGACAGTAGATGGTAGACCAGGGTAATATAATGACAGTAGAGGTTAGACCAGGGTAATATAATGACAGTAGATGGTAGACCAGGGTAATATAATGACAGTTGAGACCAGGGTAATAGAATGACAGTAGAGGTTAGACCAGGGTAATATAATGACAGTAGATGGTAGACCAGGGTAATATAATGACAGGAGATTGTAGACCAGGGTAATATAATGACAGTAGATGGTATACCAGGGTAATATAATGACAGTAGAGTGGAGACCAGGGTAATATAATGACAGTAGATTGTAGACCAGGTTAATATAATGACAGTAGATGGTAGACCAGGGTAATATAATGACAGTAGAGACCAGGGTAATACAATGACAGTAGAGGTAGACCAGGGTAATATAATGACAGTAGATGGTAGACCAGGGTAATATAATGACAGTAGATGGTAGACCAGGGTAATATAATGACAGTAGATGGTAGACCAGGGTAATATGACAGTAGATGGTAGACCAGGGTAATATAATGACAGTAGAGGTTAGACCAGGGTAATATAATGACAGTAGATGGTAGACCAGGGTAATATAATGACAGTAGATTGTAGACCAGGGTAATATAATGACAGTAGATGGTAGACCAGGGTAATATAATGACAGTAGATGGTAGACCAGGGTAATATAATGACAGTAGAAGGTAGACCAGGGTAATATAATGACAGTAGAGACCAGGGTAATATAATGACAGTAGAGGTAGACCAGGGTAATATAATGACAGTAGAGGGTAGACCAGGGTAATATAATGACAGTAGATGGTAGACCAGGGTAATATAATGACAGTAGATGGTAGACCAGGGTAATATAATGACAGTAGATGGTAGACCAGGGTAATATAATGACAGTAGATGGTAGACCAGGGTAATATAATGACAGTAGATGGTAGACCAGGGTAATATGACAGTAGATGGTAGACCAGGGTAATATAATGACAGTAGAGGTAGACCAGGGTAATATAATGACAGTAGATGGTAGACCAGGGTAATATAATGACAGTAGATGGTAGACCAGGGTAATATAATGACAGTAGATGGTAGACCAGGGTAATATAATGACAGTAGATGGTAGACCAGGGTAATAATGACAGTAGATGGTAGACCAGGGTAATATAATGACAGTAGAGGTTAGACCAGGGTAATATAATGACAGTAGATGGTAGACCAGGGTAATATAATGACAGTAGATGGTAGACCAGGGTAATATAATGACAGTAGATGGTAGACCAGGGTAATATAATGACAGTAGATGGTAGACCAGGGTAATATAATGACAGTAGATGGTAGACCAGGGTAATATAATGACAGTAGAGACCAGGGTAATATAATGACAGTAGAGGTAGACCAGGGTAATATAATGACAGTAGAGGGTAGACCAGGGTAATATAATGACAGTAGATGGTAGACCAGGGTAATATAATGACAGTAGATGGTAGACCAGGGTAATATAATGACAGTAGAGGTAGACCAGGGTAATATAATGACAGTAGATGGTAGACCAGGGTAATATAATGACAGTAGATGGTAGACCAGGGTAATATAATGACAGTAGAGGGTAGACCAGGGTAATATAATGACAGTAGATGTAGACCAGGGTAATATAATGACAGTAGATGGTAGACCAGGGTAATATAATGACAGTAGATGGTAGACCAGGGTAATATAATGACAGTAGATGGAGACCAGGGTAATATAATGACAGTAGATGGTAGACCAGGGTAATATAATGACAGTAGATGGTAGACCAGGGTAATATAATGACAGTAGAGGACCAGGGTAATATAATGACAGTAGAGGTAGACCAGGGTAATATAATGACAGTAGATGGTAGACCAGGGTAATATAATGACAGTAGATGGTAGACCAGGGTAATATAATGACAGTAGATGGTAGACCAGGGTAATATGACAGTAGATGGTAGACCAGGGTAATATAATGACAGTAGAGGTAGACCAGGGTAATATAATGACAGTAGATGGTAGACCAGGGTAATATAATGACAGTAGATGGTAGACCAGGGTAATATAATGACAGTAGATGGTAGACCAGGGTAATATAATGACAGTAGATGGTAGACCAGGGTAATATAATGACAGTAGATGGTAGACCAGGGTAATATAATGACAGTAGAGACCAGGGTAATACAATGACAGTAGAGGTTAGACCAGGGTAATATAATGACAGTAGAGGGTAGACCAGGGTAATATAATGACAGTAGATGGTAGACCAGGGTAATATAATGACAGTAGATGGTAGACCAGGGTAATATAATGACAGTAGAGGGTAGACCAGGGTAATATAATGACAGTAGATGGTAGACCAGGGTAATATAATGACAGTAGATGGTAGACCAGGGTAATATGACAGTAGATGGTAGACCAGGGTAATATAATGACAGTAGAGGTAGACCAGGGTAATATAATGACAGTAGATGGTAGACCAGGGTAATATAATGACAGTAGATGGTAGACCAGGGTAATATAATGACAGTAGATGGTAGACCAGGGTAATATAATGACAGTAGATGGTAGACCAGGGTAATATGACAGTAGATGGTAGACCAGGGTAATATAATGACAGTAGAGGTAGACCAGGGTAATATAATGACAGTAGATGGTAGACCAGGGTAATATAATGACAGTAGATGGTAGACCAGGGTAATATAATGACAGTAGATGGTAGACCAGGGTAATATGACAGTAGATGGTAGACCAGGGTAATATAATGACAGTAGATGGTAGACCAGGGTAATATAATGACAGTAGAGACCAGGGTAATATAATGACAGTAGAGGTTAGACCAGGGTAATATAATGACAGTAGAGGTAGACCAGGGTAATATAATGACAGTAGATGGTAGACCAGGGTAATATAATGACAGTAGATGTAGACCAGGGTAATATAATGACAGTAGAGGGTAGACCAGGGTAATATAATGACAGTAGATGGTAGACCAGGGTAATATAATGACAGTAGATGTAGACCAGGGTAATATAATGACAGTAGAGGGGAGACCAGGGTAATATAATGACAGTAGATGGTAGACCAGGGTAATATAATGACAGTAGATTGTAGACCAGGGTAATATAATGACAGTAGATGGTAGACCAGGGTAATATAATGACAGTAGATGGGTAGACCAGGGGATCAGGTAATATAATGACAGTAGATGGTAGACCAGGGTAATATAATGACAGTAGATGGTAGACCAGGGTAATATAATGACAGTAGATGGTAGACCAGGGTAATATAATGACAGTAGAGACCAGGGTAAATAATGACAGTAGAGGGTAGACCAGGGTAATATAATGACAGTAGATGGTAGACCAGGGTAATATAATGACAGTAGAGGTAGACCAGGGTAATATAATGACAGTAGAGGTAGACCAGGGTAATATAATGACAGTAGATGGTAGACCAGGGTAATATAATGACAGTAGAGACCAGGGTAATACAATGACAGTAGAGGTTAGACCAGGGTAATATAATGACAGTAGATGGTAGACCAGGGTAATATAATGACAGTAGATGGTAGACCAGGGTAATATAATGACAGTAGAGACCAGGGTAATATAATGACAGTAGAGGTTAGACCAGGGTAATATAATGACAGTAGATGGTAGACCAGGGTAATATAATGACAGTAGAGACCAGGGTAATAATGACAGTAGAGGTTAGACCAGGGTAATATAATGACAGTAGATGGTAGACCAGGGTAATATAATGACAGTAGATGGTAGACCAGGGTAATATAATGACAGTAGACCAGGGTAATATAATGACAGTAGAGGTAGACCAGGGTAATATAATGACAGTAGATGGTAGACCAGGGTAATATAATGACAGTAGATGGTAGACCAGGGTAATATAATGACAGTAGATGGTAGACCAGGGTAATATGACAGTAGATGGTAGACCAGGGTAATATAATGACAGTAGAGGTAGACCAGGGTAATATAATGACAGTAGATGGTAGACCAGGGTAATATAATGACAGTAGATGTAGACCAGGGTAATATAATGACAGTAGATGGTAGACCAGGGTAATATAATGACAGTAGATGGTAGACCAGGGTAATATAATGACAGTAGAGACCAGGGTAATATAATGACAGTAGAGGTAGACCAGGGTAATATAATGACAGTAGAGGGTAGACCATGGTAATATAATGACAGTAGATGGTAGACCAGGGTAATAATGACAGTAGATGGTAGACCAGGGTAATATAATGACAGTAGAGGGTAGACCAGGGTAATATAATGACAGTAGATGGTAGACCAGGGTAATATAATGACAGTAGAGGGTAGACCAGGGTAATATATTGACAGTAGAGGGTAGACCAGGGTAATATAATGACAGTAGATGTAGACCAGGGTAATATAATGACAGTAGATTGTAGACCAGGGTAATATAATGACAGTAGATGGTAGACCAGGGTAATATAATGACAGTAGAGGGTAGACCAGGGGAGATCAGGGTAATATAATGACAGTAGATGGTAGACCAGGGTAATATAATGACAGTAGATGTAGACCAGGGTAATATAATGACAGTAGATGGTAGACCAGGGTAATATAATGACAGTAGAGACCAGGGTAATATAATGACAGTAGAGGGTAGACCAGGGTAATATAATGACAGTAGATGGTAGACCAGGGTAATATAATGACAGTAGAGGTAGACCAGGGTAATATAATGACAGTAGAGGTAGACCAGGTAATATAATGACAGTAGATGGTAGACCAGGGTAATATAATGACAGTAGAGACCAGGGTAATATAATGACAGTAGAGGTTAGACCAGGGTAATATAATGACAGTAGATGGTAGACCAGGGTAATATAATGACAGTAGATGGTAGACCAGGGTAATATAATGACAGTAGAGACCAGGGTAATATAATGACAGTAGAGGTTAGACCAGGGTAATATAATGACAGTAGATGGTAGACCAGGGTAATATAATGACAGTAGAGACCAGGGTAATATAATGACAGTAGAGGTAGACCAGGGTAATATAATGACAGTAGATGGTAGACCAGGGTAATATAATGACAGTAGATGGTAGACCAGGGTAATATAATGACAGTAGAGTACCAGGGTAATATAATGACAGTAGAGGTTAGACCAGGGTAATATAATGACAGTAGATGGTAGACCAGGGTAATATAATGACAGTAGATGGTAGACCAGGGTAATATAATGACAGTAGATGGTAGACCAGGGTAATAATGACAGTAGATGGTAGACCAGGGTAATATAATGACAGTAGAGGTTAGACCAGGGTAATATAATGACAGTAGATTGTAGACCAGGGTAATATAATGACAGTAGATTGTAGACCAGGGTAATATAATGACAGTAGATGGTAGACCAGGGTAATATAATGACAGTAGAGGTAGACCAGGGTAATATAATGACAGTAGAGACCAGGGTAATATAATGACAGTAGAGGTTAGACCAGGGTAATATAATGACAGTAGAGGTAGACCAGGGTAATAATGACAGTAGATGGTAGACCAGGGTAATATAATGACAGTAGATGATAGACCAGGGTAATATAATGACAGTAGAGGTAGACCAGGGTAATATAATGACAGTAGATGGTAGACCAGGGTAATATAATGACAGTAGATGGTAGACCAGGGTAATATAATGACAGTAGAGGTAGACCAGGGTAATATAATGACAGTAGATGGTAGACCAGGGTAATATAATGACAGTAGATGGTAGACCAGGGTAATATAATGACAGTAGATGGTAGACCAGGGTAATAATGACAGTAGATGGTAGACCAGGGTAATATAATGACAGTAGATGGTAGACCAGGGTAATATAATGACAGTATGGTAGACCAGGGTAATATAATGACAGTAGATGGTAGACCAGGGTAATATAATGACAGTAGATGGTAGACCAGGGTAATAATGACAGTAGAGACCAGGGTAATATAATGACAGTAGATGGTAGACCAGGGTAATATAATGACAGTAGATGGTAGACCAGGGTAATATAATGACAGTAGAGGTAGACCAGGGTAATATAATGACAGTAGATGGTAGACCAGGGTAATATAATGACAGTAGATGGTAGACCAGGGTAATATAATGACAGTAGATGGTAGACCAGGGTAATATAATGACAGTAGAGTGGAGACCAGGGTAATATAATGACAGTAGATGGTAGACCAGGGTAATATAATGACAGTAGATGGTAGACCAGGGTAATATAATGACAGTAGAGACCAGGGTAATACAATGACAGTAGAGGTAGACCAGGGTAATATAATGACAGTAGATGGTAGACCAGGGTAATATAATGACAGTAGATGGTAGACCAGGGTAATATAATGACAGTAGATGGTAGACCAGGGTAATATGACAGTAGATGGTAGACCAGGGTAATATAATGACAGTAGAGGTTAGACCAGGGTAATATAATGACAGTAGATGGTAGACCAGGGTAATATAATGACAGTAGATTGTAGACCAGGGTAATATAATGACAGTAGATGGTAGACCAGGGTAATATAATGACAGTAGATGGTAGACCAGGGTAATATAATGACAGTAGAGGGTAGACCAGGGTAATATAATGACAGTAGAGACCAGGGTAATATAATGACAGTAGAGGTAGACCAGGGTAATATAATGACAGTAGAGGGTAGACCAGGGTAATATAATGACAGTAGATGGTAGACCAGGGTAATATAATGACAGTAGATTGTAGACCAGGGTAATATAATGACAGTAGATGGTAGACCAGGGTAATATAATGACAGTAGATGGTAGACCAGGGTATATAATGACAGTAGGAGGGGGAGACCATGGGAGACCAGGGTAATATAATGACAGTAGATGGTAGACCAGGGTAATATAATGACAGTAGATGGTAGACCAGGGTAATATAATGACAGTAGATGTAGACCAGGGTAATATAATGACAGTAGAGGGTAGACCAGGGTAATAATGACAGTAGATGGTAGACCAGGGTAATATAATGACAGTAGATGGTAGACCAGGGTAATATAATGACAGTAGAGACCAGGGTAATACAATGACAGTAGAGGGTAGACCAGGGTAATATAATGACAGTAGATTGTAGACCAGGGTAATATTGACAGTAGGGTAGACCAGGGTAATATAATGACAGTAGAGGTAGACCAGGGTAATATAATGACAGTAGAGGGACCAGGGTAATATAATGACAGTAGAGGTAGACCAGGGTAATATAATGACAGTAGATGGTAGACCAGGGTAATATAATGACAGTAGATGGTAGACCAGGGTATATAATGACAGTAGATGGTAGACCAGGGTAATATAATGACAGTAGAGGGACCAGGGGTAGACCAGGGTAATATAATGACAGTAGATGGTAGACCAGGGTAATATAATGACAGTAGATGGTAGACCAGGGTAATATAATGACAGTAGATGGTAGACCAGGGTAATATAATGACAGTAGATGGTAGACCAGGGTAATATAATGACAGTAGATGGTAGACCAGGGTAATATAATGACAGTAGAGGGGAGACCAGGGGAGACCAGGGTAATATAATGACAGTAGAGGTAGACCAGGGTAATATAATGACAGTAGATGTAGACCAGGGTAATATAATGACAGTAGATGGTAGACCAGGGTAATATAATGACAGTAGAGACCAGGGTAATATAATGACAGTAGAGGGTAGACCAGGGTAATATAATGACAGTAGATTGTAGACCAGGGTAATATAATGACAGTAGAGGGTAGACCAGGGTAATATAATGACAGTAGATGGTAGACCAGGGTAATATAATGACAGTAGATGGTAGACCAGGGTAATATAATGACAGTAGAGACCAGGGTAATACAATGACAGTAGAGGTTAGACCAGGGTAATATAATGACAGTAGATGGTAGACCAGGGTAATATAATGACAGTAGAGACCAGGGTAATACAATGACAGTAGAGGTTAGACCAGGGTAATAATGACAGTAGATGTAGACCAGGGTAATATAATGACAGTAGATGGTAGACCAGGGTAATATAATGACAGTAGACCAGGGTAATATAATGACAGTAGATGGTAGACCAGGGTAATATAATGACAGTAGATGGTAGACCAGGGTAATATAATGACAGTAGAGACCAGGGTAATATAATGACAGTAGAGGTTAGACCAGGGTAATATAATGACAGTAGGGTAGACCAGGGTAATATAATGACAGTAGATGTAGACCAGGGTAATATAATGACAGTAGATGGTAGACCAGGGTAATATAATGACAGTAGATGGTAGACCAGGGTATAATGACAGTAGATGGTAGACCAGGGTAATATAATGACAGTAGAGGTAGACCAGGGTAATATAATGACAGTAGGTAGACCAGGGTAATATAATGACAGATTGTAGACCAGGGTAAATAATGACAGTAGATGGTAGACCAGGGTAATATAATGACAGAGAGACCAGGGTAATATAATGACAGTAGAAGGTAGACCAGGGTAATATAATGACAGTAGAGGCCAGGGTAATGCAATGACAGTAGAGGTTAGACCAGGGTAATATAATGACAGTAGAGACCAGGGTAATACAATGACAGTAGAGGTTAGACCAGGGTAATATAATGACAGTAGATGGTAGACCAGGGTAATATAATGACAGTAGATGATAGACCAGGGTAATATAATGACAGTAGAGGTGGAGACCAGGGTAATATAATGACAGTAGATGGTAGACCAGGATAATATAATGACAGTAGAGGGTAGACCAGGGTAATATAATGACAGTAGATGGTAGACCAGGGTAATATAATGACAGTAGATGATATACCAGGGTAATATAATGACAGTAGAGGGTAGACCAGGGTAATATAATGACAGTAGATGGTAGACCAGGGTAATATAATGACAGTAGATGTAGACCAGGGTATAATGACAATAGATGGTAGACCAGGGTAATATAATGACAGTAGATGGTAGACCAGGGTAATATAATGACAGTAGATGGTAGACCAGGGTAATATAATGACAGTAGAGACCAGGGTAATACAATGACAGTAGAGGGTAGACCAGGGTAAATAATGACAGAGGTAGACCAGGGTAATATAATGACAGTAGATTGTACCAGGGTAATAATGACAGTAGAGGGTAGACCAGGGTAATATAATGACAGTAGATTAGACCAGGGTAATATAATGACAGTAGAGGTAGACCAGGGTAATATAATGACAGTAGATGGTAGACCAGGGTAATTAATGACAGTAGATGGTAGACCAGGGTAATATAATGACAGTAGATGGTAGACCAGGGTAATATAATGACAGTAGATGGTAGACCAGGGTAATATAATGACAGTAGATGGTAGACCAGGGTAATATAATGACAGTAGAGACCAGGGTAATATAATGACAGTAGATGGTAGACCAGGGTAATATAATGACAGTAGAGACCAGGGTAATATAATGACAGTAGAGGTTAGACCAGGGTAATATAATGACAGTAGAGACCAGGGTAATATAATGACAGTAGAGGTTAGACCAGGGTAATATAATGACAGTAGATGGTAGACCAGGGTAATATAATGACAGTAGATGGTAGACCAGGGTAATATAATGACAGTAGTGGAGACCAGGGTAATATAATGACAGTAGATGGTAGACCAGGGTAATAATAATGACAGTAGAGGGTAGACCAGGGTAATATAATGACAGTAGATGGTAGACCAGGGTAATATAATGACAGTAGATGGTAGACCAGGGTAATATAATGACAGTAGAGGGTAGACCAGGGTAATATAATGACAGTAGATGGTAGACCAGGGTAATATAATGACAGTAGATGGTAGACCAGGGTAAATAATGACAGTAGAGGGTAGACCAGGGTAATATAATGACAGTAGATGGTAGACCAGGGTAATATAATGACAGTAGATGGTAGACCAGGGTAATATAATGACAGTAGAGACCAGGGTAATACAATGACAGTAGAGGTAGACCAGGGTAATATAATGACAGTAGATGGTAGACCAGGGTAATATAATGACAGTAGAGGGTAGACCAGGGTAATATAATGACAGTAGAGGTAGACCAGGGTAATATAATGACAGTAGAGACCAGGGTAATATAATGACAGTAGAGGTTAGACCAGGGTAATATAATGACAGTAGATGGTAGACCAGGGTAATATAATGACAGTAGATGGTAGACCAGGGTAATATAATGACAGTAGATGGTAGACCAGGGTAATATAATGACAGTAGATGGTAGACCAGGGTAATATAATGACAGTAGATGGTAGACCAGGGTAATATAATGACAGTAGATGGTAGACCAGGGTAATATAATGACAGTAGATGGTAGACCAGGGTAATATAATGACAGTAGATGGTAGACCAGGGTAATATAATGACAGTAGATGGTAGACCAGGGTAATATAATGACAGTAGATGGTAGACCAGGGTAATATAATGACAGTAGATGGTAGACCAGGGTAATATAATGACAGTAGATTGTAGACCAGGGTAATATAATGACAGTAGAGGGTAGACCAGGGTAATATAATGACAGTAGATGGTAGACCAGGGTAATATAATGACAGTAGATGGTAGACCAGGGTAATTAATGACAGTAGATGGTAGACCAGGGTAATATAATGACAGTAGATGGTAGACCAGGGTAATATAATGACAGTAGATGGTAGACCAGGGTAATATAATGACAGTAGAGACCAGGGTAATATAATGACAGTAGAGGTTAGACCAGGGTAATATAATGACAGTAGATGTAGACCAGGGTAATATAATGACAGTAGAGACCAGGGTAATAAATGACAGTAGAGGGTAGACCAGGGTAATATAATGACAGTAGATGGTAGACCAGGGTAATATAATGACAGTAGAGACCAGGGTAATATAATGACAGTAGAGGTTAGACCAGGGTAATATAATGACAGTAGAGGGTAGACCAGGGTAATATAATGACAGTAGATGGTAGACCAGGGTAATATAATGACAGTAGATGGTAGACCAGGGTAATATAATGACAGTAGAGTGGAGACCAGGGTAATATAATGACAGTAGATGGTAGACCAGGGTAATATAATGACAGTAGATGGTAGACCAGGGTAATATAATGACAGTAGAGACCAGGGTAATATAATGACAGTAGAGGGTAGACCAGGGTAATATAATGACAGTAGATGGTAGACCAGGGTAATATAATGACAGTAGATGGTAGACCAGGGTAATATAATGACAGTAGAGGTAGACCAGGGTAATATAATGACAGTAGAGACCAGGGTAATATAATGACAGTAGAGGTAGACCAGGGTAATATAATGACAGTAGATGGTAGACCAGGGTAATATAATGACAGTAGATGGTAGACCAGGGTAATATAATGACAGTAGATGGTAGACCAGGGTAATATAATGACAGTAGATGGTAGACCAGGGTAATATAATGACAGTAGATGGTAGACCAGGGTAATATAATGACAGTAGATGGTAGACCAGGGTAATATAATGACAGTAGATGGTAGACCAGGGTAATATAATGACAGTAGATGGTAGACCAGGGTAATATAATGACAGTAGATGGTAGACCAGGGTAATATAATGACAGTAGATGGTAGACCAGGGTAATATAATGACAGTAGATGGTAGACCAGGGTAATATAATGACAGTAGATGGTAGACCAGGGTAATATAATGACAGTAGATGGTAGACCAGGGTAATATAATGACAGTAGATGGTAGACCAGGGTAATATAATGACAGTAGAGACCAGGGTAATATAATGACAGTAGAGGTAGACCAGGGTAATATAATGACAGTAGATGGTAGACCAGGGTAATATAATGACAGTAGAGACCAGGGTAATACAATGACAGTAGAGGTTAGACCAGGGTAATATAATGACAGTAGATGGTAGACCAGGGTAATATAATGACAGTAGAGACCAGGGTAATATAATGACAGTAGAGGTTAGACCAGGGTAATATAATGACAGTAGAGGGTAGACCAGGGTAATATAATGACAGTAGATGGTAGACCAGGGTAATATAATGACAGTAGATGTAGACCAGGGTAATATAATGACAGTAGAGTGGAGACCAGGGTAATATAATGACAGTAGATGGTAGACCAGGGTAATATAATGACAGTAGATGGTAGACCAGGGTAATATAATGACAGTAGAGACCAGGGTAATATAATGACAGTAGAGGTTAGACCAGGGTAATATAATGACAGTAGATGGTAGACCAGGGTAATATAATGACAGTAGATGGTAGACCAGGGTAATATAATGACAGTAGATGGTAGACCAGGGTAATATGACAGTAGATGGTAGACCAGGGTAATATAATGACAGTAGAGGTTAGACCAGGGTAATATAATGACAGTAGATGGTAGACCAGGGTAATATAATGACAGTAGATGTAGACCAGGGTAATATAATGACAGTAGATGGTAGACCAGGGTAATATAATGACAGTAGATGGTAGACCAGGGTAATATAATGACAGTAGAGGGTAGACCAGGGTAATATAATGACAGTAGATGGTAGACCAGGGTAATATAATGACAGTAGATGGTAGACCAGGGTAATATAATGACAGTAGAGGTAGACCAGGGTAATATAATGACAGTAGATGGTAGACCAGGGTAATATAATGACAGTAGATTGTAGACCAGGGTAATATAATGACAGTAGATGGTAGACCAGGGTAATATAATGACAGTAGATGGTAGACCAGGGTAATATAATGACAGTAGAGGAGACCAGGGGAGACCAGGGTAATATAATGACAGTAGATGGTAGACCAGGGTAATATAATGACAGTAGATGGTAGACCAGGGTAATATAATGACAGTAGATTGTAGACCAGGGTAATATAATGACAGTAGAGGGTAGACCAGGGTAATATAATGACAGTAGATGGTAGACCAGGGTAATATAATGACAGTAGATGGTAGACCAGGGTAATATAATGACAGTAGAGACCAGGGTAATAAATGACAGTAGAGGGTAGACCAGGGTAATATAATGACAGTAGATTGTAGACCAGGGTAATATAATGACAGTAGAGGGTAGACCAGGGTAATATAATGACAGTAGAGGTAGACCAGGGTAATATAATGACAGTAGATGGTAGACCAGGGTAATATAATGACAGTAGAGACCAGGGTAATACAATGACAGTAGAGGTTAGACCAGGGTAATATAATGACAGTAGATGGTAGACCAGGGTAATATAATGACAGTAGAGACCAGGGTAATACAATGACAGTAGAGGTAGACCAGGGTAATATAATGACAGTAGATGGTAGACCAGGGTAATATAATGACAGTAGATTGTAGACCAGGGTAATATAATGACAGTAGACCAGGGTAATATAATGACAGTAGATGGTAGACCAGGGTAATATAATGACAGTAGATGGTAGACCAGGGTAATATAATGACAGTAGAGAGACCAGGGTAATACAATGACAGTAGAGGTTAGACCAGGGTAATATAATGACAGTAGAGGTAGACCAGGGTAATATAATGACAGTAGATGGTAGACCAGGGTAATATAATGACAGTAGATGGTAGACCAGGGTAATATAATGACAGTAGATGGTAGACCAGGGTAATAATGACAGTAGATGGTAGACCAGGGTAATATAATGACAGTAGAGGTAGACCAGGGTAATATAATGACAGTAGATGGTAGACCAGGGTAATATAATGACAGTAGATGGTAGACCAGGGTAATATAATGACAGTAGATGGTAGACCAGGGTAATATAATGACAGTAGAGACCAGGGTAATATAATGACAGTAGAGGTAGACCAGGGTAATATAATGACAGTAGAGACCAGGGTAATAAATGACAGTAGAGGTTAGACCAGGGTAATATAATGACAGTAGAGACCAGGGTAATATAATGACAGTAGAGGTTAGACCAGGGTAATATAATGACAGTAGATGGTAGACCAGGGTAATATAATGACAGTAGATGGTAGACCAGGGTAATATAATGACAGTAGATGGAGACCAGGGTAATATAATGACAGTAGATGGTAGACCAGGGTAATATAATGACAGTAGATGGTAGACCAGGGTAATATAATGACAGTAGATGGTAGACCAGGGTAATATAATGACAGTAGAGGGTAGACCAGGGTAATATAATGACAGTAGATGGTAGACCAGGGTAATATAATGACAGTAGAGACCAGGGTAATATAATGACAGTAGAG
This sequence comes from Oncorhynchus kisutch, assembly GCF_002021735.2. NCBI lineage: Eukaryota > Metazoa > Chordata > Actinopteri > Salmoniformes > Salmonidae > Oncorhynchus > Oncorhynchus kisutch. The sequence continues at coordinate 6,645 of NW_022262880.1, read as the reverse complement.
GTAGACCAGGGTAATATAATGACAGTAGATGGTAGACCAGGGTAATATAATGACAGTAGATGGTAGACCAGGGTAATATAATGACAGTAGAGGTAGACCAGGGTAATATAATGACAGTAGATGGTAGACCAGGGTAATATAATGACAGTAGATGGTAGACCAGGGTAATATAATGACAGTAGAGACCAGGGTAATATAATGACAGTAGAGGGTAGACCAGGGTAATATAATGACAGTAGATGGTAGACCAGGGTAATATAATGACAGTAGATGGTAGACCAGGGTAATATAATGACAGTAGAGACCAGGGTAATATAATGACAGTAGAGGTTAGACCAGGGTAATATAATGACAGTAGATGGTAGACCAGGGTAATATAATGACAGTAGAGGTAGACCAGGGTAATATAATGACAGTAGATGGTAGACCAGGGTAATATAATGACAGTAGATGGTAGACCAGGGTAATATAATGACAGTAGATGGTAGACCAGGGTAATATAATGACAGTAGATGGTAGACCAGGGTAATATAATGACAGTAGAGACCAGGGTAATATAATGACAGTAGAGGTAGACCAGGGTAATATAATGACAGTAGAGACCAGGGTAATATAATGACAGTAGAGGTTAGACCAGGGTAATATAATGACAGTAGATGGTAGACCAGGGTAATATAATGACAGTAGAGACCAGGGTAATACAATGACAGTAGAGGTTAGACCAGGGTAATATAATGACAGTAGAGGGTAGACCAGGGTAATATAATGACAGTAGATGGTAGACCAGGGTAATATAATGACAGTAGATGGTAGACCAGGGTAATATAATGACAGTAGATGGTAGACCAGGGTAATATAATGACAGTAGATGGTAGACCAGGGTAATATAATGACAGTAGATGGTAGACCAGGGTAATATAATGACAGTAGAGAGACCAGGGTAATATAATGACAGTAGAGGTTAGACCAGGGTAATATAATGACAGTAGATGGTAGACCAGGGTAATATAATGACAGTAGATGGTAGACCAGGGTAATATAATGACAGTAGATGGTAGACCAGGGTAATATGACAGTAGATGGTAGACCAGGGTAATATAATGACAGTAGAGGTAGACCAGGGTAATATAATGACAGTAGATGGTAGACCAGGGTAATATAATGACAGTAGATTGTAGACCAGGGTAATATAATGACAGTAGATGGTAGACCAGGGTAATATAATGACAGTAGATGGTAGACCAGGGTAATATAATGACAGTAGAGGGTAGACCAGGGTAATATAATGACAGTAGATGGTAGACCAGGGTAATATAATGACAGTAGATGGTAGACCAGGGTAATATAATGACAGTAGAGGGTAGACCAGGGTAATATAATGACAGTAGATGGTAGACCAGGGTAATATAATGACAGTAGATGGTAGACCAGGGTAATATAATGACAGTAGATGGTAGACCAGGGTAATATAATGACAGTAGATGGTAGACCAGGGTAATATAATGACAGTAGAGGGAGGGGAGACCAGGGTAATATAATGACAGTAGATGGTAGACCAGGGTAATATAATGACAGTAGATGGTAGACCAGGGTAATATAATGACAGTAGAGGGTAGACCAGGGTAATATAATGACAGTAGATGGTAGACCAGGGTAATATAATGACAGTAGATGGTAGACCAGGGTAATATAATGACAGTAGAGGGTAGACCAGGGTAATATAATGACAGTAGATGGTAGACCAGGGTAATATAATGACAGTAGATGGTAGACCAGGGTAATATAATGACAGTAGAGACCAGGGTAATACAATGACAGTAGAGGGTAGACCAGGGTAATATAATGACAGTAGATGGTAGACCAGGGTAATATAATGACAGTAGGGTAGACCAGGGTAATATAATGACAGTAGAGTTAGACCAGGGTAATATAATGACAGTAGATGGTAGACCAGGGTAATATAATGACAGTAGAGACCAGGGTAATACAATGACAGTAGAGGTAGACCAGGGTAATATAATGACAGTAGATGGTAGACCAGGGTAATATAATGACAGTAGAGACCAGGGTAATACAATGACAGTAGAGGTTAGACCAGGGTAATATAATGACAGTAGATGGTAGACCAGGGTAATATAATGACAGGAGATTGTAGACCAGGGTAATATAATGACAGTAGACCAGGGTAATATAATGACAGTAGATGGTAGACCAGGGTAATATAATGACAGTAGATGGTAGACCAGGGTAATATAATGACAGTAGAGACCAGGGTAATATAATGACAGTAGAGGTTAGACCAGGGTAATATAATGACAGTAGAGGTAGACCAGGGTAATATAATGACAGTAGATGGTAGACCAGGGTAATATAATGACAGTAGATGGTAGACCAGGGTAATATAATGACAGTAGATGGTAGACCAGGGTAATATGACAGTAGATGGTAGACCAGGGTAATATAATGACAGTAGAGGTAGACCAGGGTAATATAATGACAGTAGATGGTAGACCAGGGTAATATAATGACAGTAGATGTAGACCAGGGTAATATAATGACAGTAGATGGTAGACCAGGGTAATATAATGACAGTAGAGACCAGGGTAATATAATGACAGTAGAGGTAGACCAGGGTAATATAATGACAGTAGAGACCAGGGTAATATAATGACAGTAGAGGTAGACCAGGGTAATATAATGACAGTAGAGACCAGGGTAATATAATGACAGTAGAGGTTAGACCAGGGTAATATAATGACAGTAGATGGTAGACCAGGGTAATATAATGACAGTAGATGGTAGACCAGGGTAATATAATGACAGTAGATGGTAGACCAGGGTAATATAATGACAGTAGATGGTAGACCAGGGTAATATAATGACAGTAGATGGTAGACCAGGGTAATATAATGACAGTAGATGGTAGACCAGGGTAATATAATGACAGTAGAGGGTAGACCAGGGTAATATAATGACAGTAGATGGTAGACCAGGGTAATATAATGACAGTAGAGACCAGGGTAATATAATGACAGTAGAGGTTAGACCAGGGTAATATAATGACAGTAGATGGTAGACCAGGGTAATATAATGACAGTAGATGGTAGACCAGGGTAATATAATGACAGTAGAGGGTAGACCAGGGTAATATAATGACAGTAGATGGTAGACCAGGGTAATATAATGACAGTAGATGGTAGACCAGGGTAATATAATGACAGTAGAGACCAGGGTAATATAATGACAGTAGAGGGTAGACCAGGGTAATATAATGACAGTAGATGGTAGACCAGGGTAATATAATGACAGTAGAGGTAGACCAGGGTAATATAATGACAGTAGATGGTAGACCAGGGTAATATAATGACAGTAGATGTAGACCAGGGTAATATAATGACAGTAGATGGTAGACCAGGGTAATATAATGACAGTAGATGGTAGACCAGGGTAATATAATGACAGTAGAGACCAGGGTAATATAATGACAGTAGAGGTAGACCAGGGTAATATAATGACAGTAGAGACCAGGGTAATATAATGACAGTAGAGGTTAGACCAGGGTAATATAATGACAGTAGATGGTAGACCAGGGTAATATAATGACAGTAGAGACCAGGGTAATATAATGACAGTAGAGGTAGACCAGGGTAATATAATGACAGTAGATGGTAGACCAGGGTAATATAATGACAGTAGATGGTAGACCAGGGTAATATAATGACAGTAGAGACCAGGGTAATATAATGACAGTAGAGGTTAGACCAGGGTAATATAATGACAGTAGATGGTAGACCAGGGTAATATAATGACAGTAGAGGTAGACCAGGGTAATATAATGACAGTAGATGGTAGACCAGGGTAATATAATGACAGTAGATGGTAGACCAGGGTAATATAATGACAGTATAATGTAGACCAGGGTAATATAATGACAGTAGAGACCAGGGTAATATAATGACAGTAGAGGTTAGACCAGGGTAATATAATGACAGTAGATGGTAGACCAGGGTAATATAATGACAGTAGAGGTAGACCAGGGTAATATAATGACAGTAGATGTAGACCAGGGTAATATAATGACAGTAGATGGTAGACCAGGGTAATATAATGACAGTAGATGGTAGACCAGGGTAATATAATGACAGTAGATGGTAGACCAGGGTAATATAATGACAGTAGATGGTAGACCAGGGTAATATAATGACAGTAGATGGTAGACCAGGGTAATATAATGACAGTAGATGGTAGACCAGGGTAATATAATGACAGTAGAGACCAGGGTAATACAATGACAGTAGAGGTTAGACCAGGGTAATATAATGACAGTAGATGGTAGACCAGGGTAATATAATGACAGTAGAGACCAGGGTAATACAATGACAGTAGAGGTTAGACCAGGGTAATATAATGACAGTAGATGGTAGACCAGGGTAATATAATGACAGTAGAGACCAGGGTAATATAATGACAGTAGAGGTTAGACCAGGGTAATATAATGACAGTAGATGGTAGACCAGGGTAATATAATGACAGTAGAGGGTAGACCAGGGTAATATAATGACAGTAGAGACCAGGGTAATACAATGACAGTAGAGGTTAGACCAGGGTAATATAATGACAGTAGATGGTAGACCAGGGTAATATAATGACAGTAGATGGTAGACCAGGGTAATATAATGACAGTAGATGGTAGACCAGGGTAAATAATGACAGTAGATGGTAGACCAGGGTAATATAATGACAGTAGATGGTAGACCAGGGTAATATAATGACAGTAGAGACCAGGGTAATATAATGACAGTAGAGGGTAGACCAGGGTAATATAATGACAGTAGATGGTAGACCAGGGTAATATAATGACAGTAGATGGTAGACCAGGGTAATATAATGACAGTAGAGACCAGGGTAATATAATGACAGTAGAGGTAGACCAGGGTAATATAATGACAGTAGATGGTAGACCAGGGTAATATAATGACAGTAGAGGTAGACCAGGGTAATATAATGACAGTAGATGGTAGACCAGGGTAATATAATGACAGTAGATGGTAGACCAGGGTAATATAATGACAGTAGATGGTAGACCAGGGTAATATAATGACAGTAGATGGTAGACCAGGGTAATATAATGACAGTAGAGACCAGGGTAATATAATGACAGTAGAGGTAGACCAGGGTAATATAATGACAGTAGAGACCAGGGTAATACAATGACAGTAGAGGTTAGACCAGGGTAATATAATGACAGTAGATGGTAGACCAGGGTAATATAATGACAGTAGAGACCAGGGTAATATAATGACAGTAGAGGGTAGACCAGGGTAATATAATGACAGTAGATGGTAGACCAGGGTAATATAATGACAGTAGATGGTAGACCAGGGTAATATAATGACAGTAGAGACCAGGGTAATACAATGACAGTAGAGGTTAGACCAGGGTAATATAATGACAGTAGATGGTAGACCAGGGTAATATAATGACAGTAGAGGTAGACCAGGGTAATATAATGACAGTAGATGGTAGACCAGGGTAATATAATGACAGTAGATTGTAGACCAGGGTAATATAATGACAGTAGATGGTAGACCAGGGTAATATAATGACAGTAGATGGAGACCAGGGTATATAATGACAGTAGAGACAGGGTAATATAATGACAGTAGAGGTAGACCAGGGTAATATAATGACAGTAGAGACCAGGGTAATATAATGACAGTAGAGGTAGACCAGGGTATATAATGACAGTAGATGGTAGACCAGGGTAATATAATGACAGTAGAGACCAGGGTAATACAATGACAGTAGAGGGTAGACCAGGGTAATATAATGACAGTAGATGGTGTAGACCAGGGTAATATAATGACAGTAGATGGTAGACCAGGGTAATATAATGACAGAGAGACCAGGGTAATATAATGACAGTAGAGGTAGACCAGGGTAATATAATGACAGTAGATGGTAGACCAGGGTAATATAATGACAGTAGAGGTTAGACCAGGGTAATATAATGACAGTAGATTGTAGACCAGGGTAATATAATGACAGTAGAGGTAGACCAGGGTAATATAATGACAGTAGATGGTAGACCAGGGTAATATAATGACAGTAGATGGTAGACGTGAATATAATGACAGTAGAGGGTAGACCAGGGTAATATAATGACAGTAGAGGACCAGGGTAATATAATGACAGTAGAGGGTAGACCAGGGTAATATAATGACAGTAGATGGTAGACCAGGGTAATATAATGACAGTAGATGGTAGACCAGGGTAATAAAGACAGTAGAGACCAGGGTAATACAATGACAGTAGAGGTTAGACCAGGGTAATATAATGACGTAGATGGTAGACCAGGGTAATATAATGACAGTAGAGGTTAGACCAGGGTAATATAATGACAGTAGATTGTAGACCAGGGTAATATAATGACAGTGATGTAGACCAGGGTAATATAATGACAGTAGATGGTAGACCAGGGTAATATAATGACAGTAGATGGTAGACCAGGGTAATATAATGACAGTAGTAGACCAGGGTAAATAATGACAGTAGAGGTAGACCAGGGTATATAATGACAGTAGAGACCAGGGTAATACAATGACAGTAGAGGTAGACCAGGGTACTATAATGACAGTAGATGGT